>NC_057801.1:112588858-112593307 GCF_018294505.1 Triticum aestivum | reverse complement strand
AGAGAGGCAGCATCGATCGGCTTTAGTTAGCAGCAGTAGCGAAGGAATCGCTCGATCGGGTTCAGCTAACAGCCATCGATCGATCGCTCGGGTTCAGTAACGCATAGCCTGCAGTGCAATCACTCGGGTTCAGTTAGAGCCCAACGCCTCGCTCGGGTTCAGTTAGAGCCAACGCCTCGCACACACGCACGTACATGTACGAGAGAGACGCGCATCGCTCGGCCCCCGACCTCCCACCGTAACAGGGAACTCCTCGAAATTTTCCTCGCCCTTGCTTCTACCACGGTTTTTTTCCATCATGGACGGCCCAAAGAATGTCATGCAGCTGCGTCTCCGGCCCGCCCAGGACGAAAATCCCATTTTATGTCATGATTTTTTGTCATAGAAGTAGGAGCCCACCACATCTATGATGATACCAGGTTTTGTCACAATTATCGTCACAGAAGTGTCATATGTATGACAGAAAAAATTCGTTCGGCCCAAAATGTCATGGATGTGTCTTTTTTTTATAGTGCTATCTAAGCTCGACTTGTCGCGGAAGGTTTTCGACAAGTTCAAGGAGTTGACTACGATGAGACCTTCTCACCCATAGCGATGCTTAAGTCTGTTCGGATCATGTTAGCAATTGCCGCATTTTATGATTATGAAATCTGGAAAATGGAAGTCAAAATTGCATTCCTTAAAGGATTTCTTAAAGAAGAGTTATATATGATCAAACCAGAAGGTTTTGTCAATCCTAAAGGTGGTAATAAAGTGTGCAAGCTCCAGCGATCCATTTATGGACTCGTGCAAGCATCTCGGAGTTGGAATATACGCTTTGATGAGGTGATCAAAGCATATGGTTGTATACAGACTTTTGGAGAAGCCTGTATTTACAAGAAAGTGAATGGGAGCTCTGTAGCATTTCTAATATTATATGTGGATGCCATATTGTTGATTGAAAATGATATAGAATTTCTGGATAGCATAAAAGGATACTTGAATAAAAGTTTTTCAATGAAAGACTGATACGTCCATTTTGCATCATGCTTTTATATCAATATTTATTGCATTATGGGCTGTTATTACACATTATATCTCAATACTTATGGCTATTCTCTCTTATTTTACAAGGTTTACCATGAAGAGGGGGAATGCTGGCAGCTGGAATTCTGGCTGGAAAAGGGGCAAACATTGGAAACCTATTCTGCACTGCTCCAAAAATCCTAAAACTCCATGAAACTTATTTTTGGAATTTATAAGAATTCTTGAGCGAAAGAAACACCTAAGGGGGCCCACACCCTGGCCAGGAGGGTGGGGGGCGCGCCCACCCCTACTGGGCGCGCCCCCTGTCTCCTGGGCCCCCTGGTGGCCCTCTGGTGTTCGTCTTCTGCTATATGAAGGCTTTAACCCTGGAAAAAATCATGGGCAAGCTTACGGGATGAAACTCCGCCGCCACGAAGCGGAGCCAATCTAGAGCTCCGGCAGAGCTGTTCTGCCGGGGACACTTCCCTCCGGGAGGGGGAAATCATCACCATCGTCATCACCAACGATCCTCTCATCAGGAGGGGGTCAATCTCCATCAACATCTTCACCAGCACCATCTCCTCTCAAAACCCTAGTTCATCTCTTGTATCCAATCTTGTATCAAAACCACAAATTGGTACCTGTGGGTTGCTAGTAGTGTTGATTACTCCTTGTAGTTGATGCTGATTGGTTTACTTGGTGGAAGATCATATGTTCAGATCCTTAATGCATATTATTACTCCTCTGATTATGAACATGAATATGCTTTGTGAGTAGTTACGTTTGTTCCCGAGGACATGGGTGAAGTCTCGCTATTAGTAGTCATGTGAATTTGGTATTTGTTCAATATTTTGATGAGATGTATGTTGTCTTTCCTCTAGTGGTGTTATGTGAACGTCGACTACATGACACTTCACCATTATTTGGGCCTAGAGGAAGGTATTGGGAAGTAATAAGTAGATGATGGGTTGCTAGAGTGACAAAAGCTTAAACCCTAGTTTATGCGTTGCTTCGTAAGGGGCTGATTTGGATCCATATGTTTAATGATGTGGTTAGGTTTACCTTAATACTTCTTTTGTAGTTGTGGATGCTTGCAATAGGGGTTAATCATAAGTGGGATGCTTGTCCAAGAAAGGGCAGTACCCAAGCACCGGTCCACCCACATATCAAATTATCAAAATACCGAACGCGAATCATATGAGAGCGATGAAAACTAGCTTGAGGATAAGTCCCATGTGTCCTCGGGAGCTCTTTTCTCATTATAAGAAATTGTTTAGGCTTATCCTTTGCTAGAAAAAGGATTGGGCCACCTTGCTGCACTTTATTTATTTTATTTACTTGTTACTCGTTACAATTTATCTTGTGACAAAACTATCTGTTACCTACAATTTCAGTGCTTGCAGAGAAAACCTTACTGAAAATTGCTTATCATTTCCTTCTGCTCCTCGTTGGGTTTGACACTCTTACTTACCGAAAGGACTAGATAGATCCCCTACACTTGTGGGTCATCAAAGACCTCGGTGAAGCTGCTTATATATTGGGCATCAAGATCTATAGAGATAGATGAAGACGCTTAATTGGACTTTCACAAAGCACATACCTTGATAAAGTTTTGAAGAAGTTCAAAATGGATCAGTCAAAGAAAGGGTTCTTGCCTATATTACAAGGTGTGAAGTTGAGTCAGACTCAATGCCTGACCACTGCAAAAGATAGAGAGAAAATGAAAGTCATTCCCTATGCCTCAGCCATAGGTTCTATCATGTATGCTATGCTATGTACCAAACTTGATGTGTGCCTTGCTATAATTCTAGCAGGGAGGTACCAAAGTAATCCAGGAGTGGATCACTGGACAACGGTCAAGAACATCTGAAGTACCAGGAAAGGAGTAAGGATATGTTTCTCGTTTATGGAGGTGACAAAGAGCTCATCGTAAATGGTTACATCGATGCTAGCTTTGACACTGATCCGGATGACTCTAAGTCACAAACCGAAGATGTATTTATATTGAATGGTGGAGCTGTCAGTTGGTGCAGTTCCAAGCAAAGCGTCGTGGCAGGATCTACGTGTGAAGCGGAGTACATAGCTACTTCGGAAGTAGCGAATGAAGGAGTTCATATCCGATCTAGGTGTAATACCTAGTGCATCGGGTCCAATGAAAATCTTTTGTGACAATACTGGAGCAATAGCCTTGGCGAAGGAATCCAGATTTAACAAAAGAACCAAAACATCAAGAGACGCTTCAACTCCATCCGTGATCAAGTCAAGGAGGGAGACATAGAGATTTGAAAAATACATACGGATCTGAATATAGCAGACCAGTTGACTAAGCCTCTTCCATGAGCAAAACATGATCAGCACCAAGACTCCATGGGTGTTAGAATCATTACTTTGTAATCTAGATTACTGACTCTAGTGCAAGTGGGAGACTGAAGGAAATATGCCCTAGAGGCAATAACAAAGTTGTTATTTATATTTCCTTATATCATGATAAATGTTTATTGTTCATGCTAGAATTGTATTAACCGAAAACTTGATACATGCGTGGATACATAGACAAAACACAGTGTCCCTAGTAAGCCTCTATTAGGCTAGCTCGTTAATAAAAAATGGTTAAGTTTCCTAACCATAGACATGTGTTGTCATTTGATGAATGAGATCACATCATTAGGAGAATGATGTGATGGACAATACCCATCCGTTAGCTTAGCATAATGGTTGTTAAGTTTTATTGCGATTTCTTTCTTCATGACTTACACATATTCCTTTGACTATGAGATTATGCAACTCCCGAATACCGGAGGAATACCTTGTGTGCTATCAAACATCACAACGTAACTGGGTGATTATAAAGATGCTCTACAGGTATCTCCGAAGGTGTTTGTTGGGTTGGCCTAGATCGAGATTAGGATTTGTCACTCCGAGTATCGGAGAGTTATCTCTGGGCCCTCTCGGTAATGCACATCTTAATAAGCCTTGCAAGCAATGTGACTAATGAGTTAGTTGCAGGATGATGCATTACAGAACGAGTAAAGTGACTTGCCGGTAACGAGATTGAACTAGGTATGAAGATACTGACAATCGAATCTCGGGCAAGTAATATACCGATGAGAAAGGGAATAGCGTATGTTGTCATAACGGTTCTATAGATTTTCGTAGAATATATGAGAAGCAATATGAGCATCCAGGTTCTGCTATTGGTTATTGACCAAAGAGGTGTCTCAGTCATGTCTACATAGTTCTCGAACCCATAGGGTCCGCACGCTTAACGTTCGATGACGATTTGTATTAGATGAGTTATGTGATTTGGTGAATGAATGTTGTTCGAAGTCCCGGATGAGATCACGGACATGACGAGGAGTCTCTAAATGGTAAAGAGGTATAGCTTGATATATTGGATGATAGTATTCACACACTGGAAGTGTTTCGGAATGTATTGGGTACATA
>NC_057801.1:112585275-112588574 GCF_018294505.1 Triticum aestivum | reverse complement strand
GGCCGAATTGGATTAGGAGGAGGGGAAGGTGCTACCCTCTTTCCTTCTCCCCCCTCTCTTCCCTTCTCCCCCTTCCAGTAAAAGGAAAGGGGGGAGGCCGACTTGGACTAGGAGCCCAAGTAGGATTCCTCCTACTTGGGAGCACCTAAGGCTGCCTCTCCCCCCTCCCTCCTTTATATACGTGGGGAGGGGGCGCCTAGAACACACATCAAACATTGTTAGCCGTGTGCAGCGCCCCCTTCCACAGTTTACGCCTTCGGTCATATTCACGTAGTGCTTAGGCGAAGCCCTGCATGGATCACTTCACCATCACCGTCACCACGCCATCATGCTGACGTAACTCTCCCTTGATGCTTTGCTGGATCAAGAGTTCGAGGGACGACATCGAGTTGAACATGTGCAAAACTCGGAGGTGTCGTACGTTCGGTGCTTGATATGTCGAAACGATAAGAAGTTTGACTACATCAACCGCGTTAACAAACACTTTCACTTTTGATCTACGAGGGTACGTGGACACTCTGCCCCTCTCATTGCTTTGCATCTCCTAGATAGATCTTGCGTGAGCGTAGGAATTTTTTTTGAAATTGCACGCTACGTTTCCCAACAGGGATTTCATTTCATCCTGCATGGCTTCTGACCATTCATCCTTGTTCTCATCAGACATTGCCTCCTCATAGCATGAGGGCTCACCTGCATCGGTCAACAACACATATTGATGTTGGATACTTAGAAGAAGGAATATGATCTCTTTCGACTTCTTTTGCTGCTGCACTGGTGGTGTATCGGGTGGATTTTTGTTGATATCATCATCATCATCATCATCATCATCATCATCATCACTTGATGGTTGTTCATCACTTTGACTTGTACTGCCTTGGTCAGTTGCATCTCCACTGTCTTCAGTGTCATCATCTCCCCCATGATGGTCATGCATGAGAGAAGGACAGATTGGATCCATGTCAACCTGAGGTGTGCTGGTCATTGGCTTCTATGGTTTCCCAAGATCTTTTATTGTTTCATCTTCAATGAACACCACATCACAACTTCTCACAATCCTTCTATTGGTTGGATCCCACAACCTGTAGCCAAACTCTTCACATGGTTGGTTGAGGTAGATGCATTCCTTTTTCTTGCCATCAAGCTTGGATCTCTCGTCCCTTGGAACATGTAAAAATGCCCTGTAACCAAAGGCCTTCAAGTGCTTGTATGGTACCTCCTTCCCTGACCAAACTCTCCGAGGAATATCACCTGCAAGAGGAACTAAGGAGATAGGTTAACCACATACATAGCATTCATCCATGCTTCAATCAAAAAAGAATTAGGTAAATGAGCATGAGAGAGCATAGCCGTGACCCTCTTTGTGAGTGTCATGTTCATTATCTCTGCAAGACCATTGAGATGAGGTGTCTTTGGTGGACTCTTCTCAAGCCTGATGCCAAACTTCCTGCAATACCTTTCAAAAGGACGTCCGTCTTCACCACCATTGTCTGATCTTACGCACTTCAATTTCCTGTCAATTTCTCTCTCAACTTTGGCATGGAACTCCTTGAAGGCTTCAAGCGCCTGGTATTTGTCTTTCAGCACATACACAAAAACCTTTCTAGAATGGTCATCAATAAAAGTCACAAATTATAATGCTCCACCGTTGGATTTTTCAGTCATGGAGCAAACATCGGTGTGTGCAGTATCAAGAGAATTTTCTGCATGATGTGGAGGGAGTGTACGAAATGCAACCCTATGTTGTTTATCAACAAACAATGTGCACATGGTTTCAAGGTATACATTTCAACTCAGGGAGGTAATCCATGCGAGCAAGAGCATGCATGCCCTTCTCACTCATATGCCCAAGCCTCTTGTGCCATAGTTCAATCGAAGTGTCTTTTTCAACAATGTCCAACACTTCATTACACAACTTGGTTTTATTCACATAGAGATTATCTTGCTTACTTCCTTGGGCCATAATCAAAGAGACTTTGGTGAGTTTACATTTTCCTTCACCAAAATAACTAGGATGTTTGATATCATCAAGCTTTCCCATGACAACAAATTCAGCCTTATGTCAAGAATATGTCTCACATCATCGAGTACCAATCTGCAATCTGTGTCAATGCATATTGAGCCCTTGCCAACAATAGGTGATGAACCACTATTTCCCATCCTCACTTGGCCAGTAACTCCACTAGTGTAAGATGTGAAATACTCCTTGTGTGATGTGATGTGCAAGGACGCACCTAAATCCACAACCCAACTCATGGCATTATCCCGAACAACACTATAGCATTCTTCATCTTGAATGACTAGATAGTCCTCATCTGTTGCAGTCATGGCTGAGCTGCTCTCAGCCTTTTGCTCGGCTTTCTTTGCAAGTTTCCCATCTGCAAGCTCTCTTTTGTAATTCCTGCACTCGCTCTTTATGTGTCCCAGATTTCTACAATGAAAGCAAGTAATATATTTTCTCTGTTTTGACTTTGATCTACCCCTGGATTTACTTCTGCCTTGCTGAAATCTTGTGTGACCACGTCCATGGTTCTCATTCTTCCCATGGGTTTTAACCACATATGCATCATAAGAAGAGGCTTATATCAAATGTGAGATACAATAAGTTCTTCTCTAAATAGCACTAGAGGATCTCATACATCAAGATTTCTGAATCTTGGATGAACACAACAGGATTTGGGGATCAAGAGCTAGGGTTTGGAACAATCTTACCAAAGATGGCGAACCACAGCTTGAAGGAGACCATCACAACCTTGGGGAGTAGCTCACTTTGCTTCTTCCTTCAATCTTCCTTTCTTCCCTTTCTCTTTTTTTTCTCTTCTCTTCTCCAGTGGAGGTTGAACAGATTTTCCTCACTCTTGGTGGTGGCTGCTGGATGGAGGGTAAAACATCCCCATCCTCTTGCGTGTAAAGTACAAAATGACTCTAGGTCATAACCCTAATGGGTAGTGGGCTTCTGCACTTCTTTGGGCAGCGTAAAAGGCCTCAAATGGTAATCTCCTCACAACCCACATGAGGAGGATATCCCAACAGTGTCCCATTTTCCTCGCGTGCCCTAGTCTGCCTCCGTGGCCTCCGGCGGCGCCCACACCCTATTCCTTACCCATTTAGTCGAAGGAAAGATTAGCGGCGGTGGGCAGTGCCAAGGATGGCAGCGACGCATGTTCCAGAGCCCAGATCTCACGATGGCCAGCAGGGCCGGTCCTGAGATTTCTGGGGCCCGGGGCGAGACAACACGGAGGGGCCCTAAAGCCACATAAACAGATATACTCATATTTTTTCTTTCTATTTCAACCGCAAAT
>NC_057801.1:112582138-112584991 GCF_018294505.1 Triticum aestivum | reverse complement strand
TGTTAGATGAATTACTAGCACTTTCATGCTTATTATTTTTTTAATCTTCCTACAGTTTTCTCTAGTTGTTCTTGACAACAACTAAATCTAACAACTATTTAAAAAAAACTAACTCCTTGGAGTTGGCAGTACTAATACTGCTTTTTGCAGGGAATCAGTAGAGCACTTGTATCTGCTCTGGAAAAAAATGCCAACAACTCATGTGGGACTCAATCAACTCATATGCATGTTTTTTCCCATTATCAGATGGATTCTTTCTAGATAGCATCTCACTAAATGAATAGCAATCCTGCTAATCAGCACACAACATATGAAACAAGAAATTAAGAGTACTGCTAATTAAATAAAAGTGCTAAGAAAGGCATGGAACAAGGTACCTGGATGGCTAGAAAATTAGAAATCGCAAGATTTTGCTGCTGCGCCACAAACAAAAGTCCAAGTTTCTCTTTTCTAATCCAATCAATACAAGAAATTGGAGTGTGAGAAAGAGATATGTATGAGAGAATAATCTTCAAGAAACGAACGAACAAACGATCTAACAAGAATAGAGAAAGAGAAAATTTGAGTTGAAGAGAAGATTGATGGGAATCTGGAAACCTCGTTACCTTCTTCCACTAATGACGCCCAGCAGTCGAAAATTACTATATTAGACGAGCGGCCGGGGCGCCGTCATCCATGGTATGGCCGAGTTGTTGCCAATCGGGGGAGTATAAGACGAGAAGATTGCGCGGCGTGCTAATTGATCAATTAACTTTTGTTTCCTTTTGAAGAATCAGTCGACCTATTACAGGCTAAACAATTACACACGTATATAAGGCAACCAATCAATCGGGGGGCCCTTCCTACTCGGGGCCCGGGGCGGCCGCCCCCCCTGCCCCCCCTCAGGGCCGGCCCTGATGGCCAGCAATGGATGCTGCTCCACGGGCGAGTGTTGGCAATGGAGATTGCGAGAGACGGAGAGAGAATAAGAAACGAAAGCGAGAAGAAAAGGGGTCACTTTACGGTTAAGGACAGGTGTAATCATTTTGTATATGACGGTATTTTGGTTACACGGTAACTGATACCAGCATAAGGCAACCAAACATAATTAACGGTTTTGGATAGTGTTGTGATCAGATATCGGTAGGGCTGGACCAAAATCTCATAGCTCGTGAGCTTAATGAACGCTCGATAGTTGGACTCGTTAAGCTCGTTGCTTGCTTCTTAATGAATAAAGCCAATCATTAATTTTAGCTCGTTAAACTAAAAAACGAGCTAACGAGTTCCACGAGCAGCTCGTTAGTAACAACACAGACCTATTTTCATCTAGCGTGACAACATTTTCGTAGCACCTCAGCCTAACTATTAAACTAATCTACATAGGAGGCACCAAACCAGTACATTTCCTTCTTTAGTGACAATATTCCTTCTTAATATCACATATACAGACTCATCATGTATACCATAACACATCAGAATTAGTTAACAAGCGCTCGCGAGCGCTCGCGAGCTTAACGAGTTTCAAACGAAGCTGAGTAGGATTTTCTGCTCATTAATCTTAGCGAGCTTAACAAGCTAAACTTTAATGAGCACAAGCTTAACGAGCCGAGCAGCTTGTTAATCCACTCATAGATACCGTCTGCAAAAACCGTGAAACGAACACCTAAGCTAGGAGGGACGACGGCGAGCCATTCGTTGCAAACTACCGGGGGTTGCAACTGTGCGTAGCTAGCTAGCTAGCTAGCTTTGTCATGATTGCGAGGCACATGCATGGAGATGACGGTGAGGAGACAATCTTAGGATTTCGTATCTTTGCCACATGCATGATACTACAAATCCACCGGAATCCTATCCAACCTTATATATAAGACACTTGTTAATTTGGGTTACGTTTTGCTCTCCGGTGCGTAAACGTGTTGAAATGAATAGCCCACGAGTAAAAGACTGACCATGGAGCAGTATTTAATTGCTGCGCACCGTACTCGGTTTCGCAACTCATTGGGCGTGCACCGGGTTGATTGAGGAGGCGTGCTGTGTGGACGGATCAGATTAATCCGGCCTCCGCGTTGTTTGTCAGAGGAACAGCGACGCAAACTGGTCAGTGGTCACTCATCGATCATCCACCGACAGGGCACAGGGCCACGCAGGCCACGGGCGGAAGTCGACTGCACGCTGTGCATGCACGTACGCTGCACACATGCAGTCGGCGCGTTAAACATGAGTCCCGCGCCGGCTGCGTGCGCCGCGTGCCCTTGCCGGCTAGCCGGGACCCGACGCGTAGCTAAAGCCACGGCGGCGCGCGCCACGACGTAGCTTTTCTGTCCAAACTCCACACGGACTCCCGGCGAGTCTACAATTACTCCTGCTTTGCTTCCTCTTCTTTTCATTCTTCGTCGTGACACTGAGGCCAACTCCATCGTGCGACCCCAGTCTGTCCGATCCCGTCCGTTTGAGGTAAAAGGGGATAAACCAGGTGGCCCAGCGCGCGCGGGAGCAAACAGACTTTTGTCCGTTTTATGTCCGTTTTTATCTATTCCCGGCCCAAACTTGGTCTGATTTTGGGTCGAAGCGGACAGAGTGCGGACGTTTTTCTCGCCCGTGCGTCCCGCTGCGTCCGCTCATGCATATGATGGCCCCATCTGTCATCGAAACAAAAAGGGACCCACCACCCACCGACCCATCTCTCTCTCTCCTCCTTTTCACCCACCGCCCCACAAACCACGCAAAGGCCGGCGCGCATATGCACGGCGCGACGGGCGGCGGGGAGCGGCGAGTGCGGCAGGGCGGGCAGGCCGAGGTGGCGCAGGCGAGGGTGGGCAGGCCGCGGAGAGGTCGGCTGCGGCAGCAGCAGCACGGAGCAGGCGCGGGCGCGGT
>NC_057801.1:112183329-112215988 GCF_018294505.1 Triticum aestivum | reverse complement strand
CACGGGCGCGCGATGACGGGGCGGTGCGGGACGCGGGCGGCGATGGGGGCGGCGACGACGTGCGCGGGCGACAACGGCGGGCTCGAGGCGGCGCGGGGCAGGGCTCGGCGGCGACGGCAACGAGGAGCAGAGGCGTCGGGGCGAGAAAGAGATGGGTTTTGGCGAAAACTGCTAAGTCCTGTATAGATAGCAAGAGCATTGGTCCCGGTTGGTGGCTCCAACCGGGACTAATGCACCCTTTAGTCCCGGTTGGTGCCACCAACCGGGACCAAAGGTCTCTTTTCAGCAGCCCAAAGGGCGGGAAACGGAGACCTTTGGTCCCGGTTGGTGTCTCCAACCGGGACTAAAGATGAGCATTCATCCCGGTTGGTCCAACCAACCGGGACCAAAGAGTGGCATTGGTACTGATTGGTGCCATGAAACGGTATCAATGGACCCGTGTAACTACTTTTTTATTTTTTGCAGCTATTTTTTTGTTGATTCTTCCTGCAGCTATTTTTTTAGTCCCACCTCGCCAAGTGAGAGGCACTCGCAGCTGTTTATAAGCCCTGAGTGCAGAGACGATGACGAAGAGGCTCAATGCTCCTGCACGTTGGTTAGCTTCAAGCCTTGAGGAATACGGTAGACTGCACAGAGCTATGTGCAGTGCAGTTGACACTATTCTGAAACGCTTGAAGCAAATTAACGAGCATTGCGCCTCTTTTTTTATTTTTAATGACTTATTACAATTCAGAAATAAAAAGAAAAAAATAAATGTAGCAGAAAAAAAAACTATCTAAAAAACCGAGCTGACGGCGGGCGATGGCGGCGTTCCATGTCGTTACCTTGATGAAGGCATCGTCGTGTGACTACCGTTGACCCACTCATATTGCTCCGGGGGAAACCCTAGGATCTGGTGTTCCAGACCGGACGATGGCGGCACTGTGGTGTTGTTTCTCTCTTGGGAGTATTGTTTTGTGGAGCAGCGCTGGAAGTCAGAGGAAGGAGGTGGAGCAGCTTCGTCTTGCACGGAGCTTCGGTGGAGCTGTCAAGTCATGCCTGGCTGACAGGTGCTATGCTTGGTCATGCTTGAAGCAAATTAACGAGCATTGCGCCTCTTTTTTATTTTTAATGACTTATTACAACTCAGCAATAAAAAGAAAAAAATAAATGTAGCAGAAAAGAAAAAAAAACTATATAAAAAACCACTAAGAAATAAATAGAAGAATTTTTTTTGATTAACTTTACCAAAAAATAGCATAGATGCTTATTTTTAATGGCTTATTACAACTCAGAAATAAAAAGAAAAAAATAAATATAGCAGAAAAGAAAAAAAACTATATAATTTTTTTGATTAACTTTACTAAAAAAATAGCATATATGCTTATTTGTAATGGCTTATTACAACTCAAAAATAAAAAGAAAAAAAGTATACCAGAAAAAAAAACTATATAAAAAACTACTCAGAAATGAGCATAGATGCGCTTATAGAGGAAATTCAACTTAAATTCATAACGAATTTCAAGAGAAATCCGTATGAATTTAGGCTAAATTCCCTATATAAGGGCATCTATTTTCATTTTCAGAGGAGCTCAATAAGGTAGAGAGGGAGGGGCTTATAAACCGGTCTGATTCCCCTTCGGTCGGCGAGGTGGGACTAAACTCTGGTCGCAGCAAGGACCAACCTTTAGTCCCGGTTGGTGGCATGAACCGGGACTAATGGGTAGCCTTTGGTGTTGGGCCAGGAGCGAGGCCCATTGGTCCCGGTTCGTCCCACCAACCGGGACCAATAGGTCCAGTCGAACCAGGACCAATGGCCCACGTGGCCTGGCCGGCCCCCGGGGCTCACGAACCGGGTCCGATGCCCCCATTGGTCCCGGTTCTGGATTGATCCGGGACTAATGGGCTGGCCTGGCCTAGACCATTGCCCCCTTTTTCTAGTAGTGGGGCTAGGGTTTACATGGAGTCGGTTACAAGGAAGGAAATGTAATACCCGGATCGCCAAGCTTGCCTTCCACACCAAGGAAAGTTCCATCTGGACACGGGCCGAAGTCTTGAGTCCTGTATCTTCACGCTTCAATAGTTCGGACGTCGTACACAGTCCGGCTGTCTGGATACCCCCTTATCTAGGACTCCCTCTGCGGCGACCATCAACTTTCTACCACAGACACACCCGATTGGATGCGGTTTGCCTGCTCCGCTGCTGTGCTCCGATCCGTACTGCCGTACCATCGTATTTTTATCTAGCGGCTATGACACATTTCGTCCCGGCCATCAATCCTCAGCTGGAGTACTTCTGTACTACAGGTAGTACTCGCCGGTGTGGCCATCTACACCTCGTAACGCCTCGACGCCCAGCTGTGGCACCCTCGCCACGGCAACGCCACCACCAGCCGGTTCATCTCGAACGAGTGAGTCGCAAACCACGGCACCACCATGAGAATGACATGTGGGCCAGCCGCATTTAAGGTCCGCATGTCATTGACTCATAGGTCGGGCACTAAGCCACTTAAATTTGGTCCCGTGGGCCCCAAGAGGGAAATGTTACTCCTATAGCAGGCCTTGTGGTGCTCCCGCAGTACGAGCTTGTGCCAAAACTAGGATTTGTTTCTTACTACTACCAACTAGTACTATTAAGGTACACGTGCATTGCACGCATGAGATTCTGGTGGTTTGTGCATTATGCTTCTACATGTGGAGTTTTCTAGATTCTACATGTGGCAAAATCTAGTGGAATGTAGATAATATCCAACGGCAAATAGTGCTCGGATTTGCCATCTTTGTACCGTCAGATTGGCTTCATCCAACGACCAACTTTCAAAGTTATTTACACACTATATAGGGGTATAGATGTTTGCTTTGCAGCCTAAGGTTGCCACCACCTAAGCTTAGGCGTGACACAATATCTTAGGCATGTGTTTGGTTCATTGCTACACTTGTGGCTTGCCACACTTTTCTAGCTACATGGTCCACATGTCATAGACTCAACTTCTTGCCAAATCTTGCCACACTTGTGGTGCCCATTTTGTTAGCCACATTTTTGTGGCAGACACAAGGGTTGTTTGGTTTTAGGCCTAGCAATGCCACACTTTATCATACAATGTTGCCAAACTTGCCTAAGGTTAGGGGCTGTTTTTTTAGTAGGGCTGTTTGAATTGTGACTATCTTTGCCATATATTGCCACATGATTTTTGCCACACTCGCCTTAGTTGAGTTGCTTTGGGCCTGTTTGGTTTGCTGCCTATGGTTGCCATGCCTAAGCTTAGGCATGCCACAATATCTTAAGCATGTGTTTGGTTCATTGTCACACTTGTGGCTTGCAATACTTTTCTATTTACATGGTCCACATGTCATAACTCAATTTCTTGCCAAATCTTGCCACACTTGTGGTGGCCATTTTGTTAGCCACACTTTTTGTGGCAGCCGCACTTTGCCTAAGCTTAGTTGTGGCAAAGTTAGTCATGAAGCAAACAGACCCTTTGTTAGCCACACTTTGGCTTGCCTAAGGGAATCTATGACATGTGGGGCTCACTGCTCAGAAAAAAAATCTTTGCCTTAGGTGTGGCTAGAACCAAACACCTACCTAACTTGGTCAAACTTGCCTAAGGTTAGTTGTGGCAAAGTGTGGCAAGGTGTGGCTAGGAACCAAACAGCCACTAAGATTGCCAAAGATTGCCACACGTAAGGTTAGGCAAGTTTGATTAACTTAGGTGAGTGTTTGGTTCAAGCCACACCTTAGGCAAGCCACACTAAGGCCCCACATGACATACACACAAAAAATGTGGCAAGATTTCCTTAGGCTTGCCAACTTGTGTCTCTCATTTTGAAGAACTAATAAGTTTGCTTAAGCTTAGTTGTGGCAAAGTTAGTCATGAATTAAGTTCAACCATGGAGTCTTCTAGATTATACATGTGGCAGAATCTGGTGGATGATATCCGACGGCTAGTAGTGCTCGGATTTGCCATCTTTGTACCGTCGGATTGGCTTCATCCAACGACCAACTTTCAAAGTTTTTCACACACTATATAGGGGGTATAGATATAGATGTGCCGGTCCGTTGCAATGGATCCAAAGTATATCTATTTAGTGGAGTGCACTCTAAACACATTATCTATTTATTTTTCTCTAACCTTTCATAGCCATGCAACCTAGCCACATAAGCTTCATGGGTGCCCCCACATCATATTATTCATACTACGTTGATTGGAAAAAACATAAATCACCCAAAACAAGATCTTCCCATTTTTTGTTCCTACGATGTTGTGCCGTGCACGTACCTACTAGTTGTATAGTGGTAGTACTAGTAATATAGTATTAGGAGTACAAACTTGGTACTAGTAGGAGTAGTACTAGTACGGAATGCTCCTACTCTATCAACGAGCCCCATCTGACACCGAATTTCTTGGCTTCTGTGCTACAGCTAGATCTTCCCCTCGTTTCTGTTTTCCAACCCGGCGGCGGGCGGGGTGCGGTTTGCCAATATTCGGTTTGCTCAATGGCAGTCCCACATGAAAGTGAAAATGCTAGGAAACATGCCTTCCCTAAGCTATGTGTCGTGCCGGACGGGTCGTGGAGTACTCCTGATTCCCGGGCGTGTGGGGGTGCGACGCGAATGCGGCAGGCATTTTCCTTTTACTAGCAATGTGCCCGTGCGCTGCGACGGATCCACAGTAGTAGAATAGTAGTATTTGTTCACAAACTTGAAAGAAATCACTCTTGTTTTGATATACTCCTAATATATTACTCCCTCCATACCTAAATATTTGTCTTTTTAGAGATTTCAAATGGACTATCACATACGGATTATATAGACATATTCTAGTGTTTCTAGCAAGATGCCCGCGCGTTGCACGAAGTTGATGGAAAAGGTAAGCACAACTTATAAATTGATGGATGGAGTACTAGTTACAGTGATGCATATAATTAAGCAAAGGGATCGCACATGTCGGTATTGACTGGAACGAGAATGCAACAACACAATAAGAATTAAGGCCACGATGATGCGATCACAGTGGTGTTTACATAAGGCAAGAAGAAAGATGGATCCATGAACGTACGACCTCCTCCTCCTCAACTTTGTGCGCCGGGCCACCGACCGGCGGCTAAGGAGCGGCGGCTTTTGTGGCGAGGTTGAGGTGCTTCTCAGCAAAGGCATCCAAGGCTTCCAGCCGGTTGAGGAAGGCCAACGTCATAGCGTCCTCACTGGCCTTGTAGATACCTATGTACATGATTTGCTCGTACACGTGGATGTGTAGGTCGACGAATTCTTGCAGGGCAAGGCGCCTCGCGGCGAGCGCGACCTCCAGGTGGACATTCTTCGTGGCGTCGGTGGGCAGTCGCATGGCCACCAGTATTTGAAAGAGGTTACGGCCATGGAGGCCGATTAGGGTGGCAGGCAATGAGGAGCCCGGGCGCGCGGGCTGGAGGAGTACGGTGATGTCGTCCATGAGCTTCTTGAGGACGGTGAACTTGTTGTTGATGGCAACGATCATCTGGTCCAACTGATAGTCATAGTTGGCATCGACGGCGGCCATCCACCAGCCAGTCTCCAACACCGTTTAGAGACGATCCTCGGCGCCATGCCGCAGGCCGGCATCGTGGACCATCCAGCACAGCCGCTGGCCGCTCACGCGCATCACTGCCATGGGTCTGGAGTGAGCTCTTTTGCGCTTAGTGTAGGTGCTTAGGCAAATGCTTAGGTGCGTACGATGTGGTAGATGCATTGGAATGAAGGGGCGCCTTTATATGAGGGCAATGAGGGCAAACTGCGTTGCATTCACATCGTGCAGCCTCTTTCCCCGGACCTCCTCCCATTACTTCCCTCATGCATTAATTGAAGGAGGATGCATTGGCCGTTCAACATTTTGGGAACCGCTACTCCCTCCCTCCTCTGCATTAAAGCCGTATCAGGAACTGCGCCGCCCGCTGTCAAATCAAATACTCCCTCCGTCTACGTGAGTATTAAGTCGTCTTACAAAAACCAAATAGTAAACACATAGGTGTGGTGCATTAACTCTCACATTGTTTCTTATTTTTTGACATAAATAGAGGAATCAACCAATAAGAGATGTGGGGCTTGTATGATTTTAATGACTTGAGACTATCAAACATGACATGCAGTGGTCAGTTCGTTGCAATACAACCCACGTCAGCACACACACATCTTATAGCATCACATCCAATGGCTATAAAAGATGAATGAGACCAAATTATATATCATATAGATGAGTTCTAGTAAAACTGTATTAATAATACTTACTATCATATATTAGTATCATTTAGTACTTTATTTATTGCCATGTATGACACATAGTACTCAACTCTCTCTCTTTCTTCATTTAATTCTATGACACCTCATCAAAATTTCCTAGTTGGCATGCATGATATAACTATGATACTACTATTACAACCAGCCTTAGCAAATAAACATTAAGTTCTCTCGTTTTCCTCTCCACCTTGGTCACCTAGACGGAGGGAGTATATTGCGCGGGCTTTTCCTACGCGGTAGGCGGGGCAGTTCCGCCTAGTTGGTTCGACAGAGACGCGAGAAGATGAGGGAGTAGGCTGCTGCAAACGTAGGGCTGTGTGATTTGACAGTGAGTTATTGCTGGACTGGTGGGGCCCCGTGATTTGACTTGCCATTATCCTATTAACTGCGGCGCTACGACTGACGTGAGTCTCCCGATTCCTGACCACCTCCATGCATGTGCCTCTCCCAATGCTCCACCATGTAGTAGAGGCTGGCTCTTGCATGAGAGCCCACTTCTCCACTTTTTCCTTGCCTCTCTTTCCTCCACATATGCAAAAATGCCATGTAAAGCGCACTATTGTACTTACTTGCTCCTACAGGTGCTAAGCTTGCCACATAGGCATAAAGTCTGATGTGGCATGTTAATCAAGAAGAGAGATTCTAGTTTGGTGACCCAAGGAAGAAATGGTGCTAAGCGCGTGTACCTAGGTGAAAAGACAATTTTGAGTCTATAGCTAATTAAATGAAGCAAACTTAGCAACAAAATCCTAACAAGCACACCATTTCATTGGAAGAGGTCACTCCTTGGCAAATGCAATAAATACTAGTACTCCCTATGTCCCATAAAATAAGAACGTTTTTGGCACTACACTAGTGTCAAAAACATTCTTATATTATGGGACGGAGGGAGTACGAAGAAAGAGATAGAGAGAAGTAAAAATAAATAAATACACTTATAGCCAATCTTATAGCTAACCTTGTTGTAGTATGAGTGACTAAGTGATGACTATGTATGACATGCCAACATCAGATAGCCTAATGCACCGTGTTAAATCTCCAAGGGTGCGACCGCGCGAGCGAAGCGATGGTCGTGGTAGGCGCGACCATGATACGGGCTGCTGGCAGCCCTTGGATCTGAGATCAAACAGTCGCATGCTAAGTTGTTGAAAATTTGCAGAATAACCCTCCAGGATAGGATATTCACCCATAGGTCTAGAATCACGCCATGCAACCATTCGATCTCAGATCCAAGGGCTCTCAGAAGCCGGGTTCATGGGAGAATGGAAAGCCACTACCCTGCCGTTTGCACGCTGGCAGTTCGCTCCTACTCGTCCCCACACATCCTCTAATACTACGACGGTTCGCTCCTAGTCGTCCCATCCTTTCACATTACAGCAGTTCCACTAATCCTAACCCTCCTCCCAAATCCATGGCGTCCCAAATCTCCATGATCGGCGGTGAGTACAAGGTTAGAACCATCATCGGCGATGAGTTCGACGTCATCTACACCCATTCTTCCGTGACGGTGAAAGGATGCCTTTCTCGCTTCTAACGCATGTTCAAAACTCAGATGATGAGTGGGTCGCTGGGCTAGATGTTGAGTACACCATAGTCCTGGGATGAGAGAAGGATCTAAAGGACGAAGAGAGGAAGAAGCCTGCCGTGATCCAGGTTTGCGTGCATGACTTATGCTTGGTCTACCACATATGCCATACCGACGTTGAATGCCTGGATTTTAAGAACTTCCTCGAGAGCAACCTAGTCAAAATTGTCACTGTAGACTTTACGAACGACAAAGAAGTCTTGGGTCGGATATGCCTCGTTGTAGGCAACCCCTTCAACCTCCAAAAGAATCGGCTGGTGTCCTCTCGTCAGCCCTCAATGCTGGCCCTGGCAGGAGCCATGGTTCATCCTTCATACCGTAAACTGGAGAAACCTCCATACACATTTTATCATTATGCATGGCAACAAAATGTACTAGATATAGACCACATCCACTATGCTGCAATGGATGGCTACCTTTGTTTCAATATCTACAAGGGTTGGATGAAGAGCAAGAGCCAAGTGTGCGGTTCAAGCAAAGAAGTATTGGCCAAGAGGAAGAGGGACAAGGACGAAGTCGAGGACGTGGACGAGGACTCCGAGTAAGGTGGCAGTGTCGTTGCTCATGGTGGTTCTAATGCAGTGTCTACCGGAATAGTTGCAAAGTGTAATTTCAGGTGTGCTTAATTTAATTTGAGGGGTGTGTTGTGCAGAGCCCCCAGAAGAACCATGTTATGTTTCTTCTCGTTACTTTAACTCTTTAGTACGTACATACTAGTATTTCTTACATTTCATCTTTTAGTTGGTATAGTACTACCACTCGTTTTGTCACATTATATACGTACAATATATATGGCCAACATCATATAGCCAGCAGTTTAGTTGTCAAAGAATTTCAGGGTGCTTAGTTTTGTCAAAGAATTCCAGGGTGCTTAGTTTTATTTGAGGGGTGGGTTGTGCACTTGTGCTGGATACCATTATTGTGACTAGCCTTTTTAATAGTACTATATGCATAATTTGGCGACGAGCGCTCTCTATATGTACCACCTTTTTTTAATTTCATGTTTTGCTCAATGGCGCAATCCATCGATACTACTACTGTACAAAAGTGGAGTATATACATTTTTTAAAAGGCTAGAGGGCAGGGCAGTCTAGCTCGGTCGGTTTCACGAGAGGCGAGGGCCTTTGTGATTTGATGGCTCATTACTGCTGTCAAATCGAATAGTACTGCACCGCCCACTGCACGCCCGGCGCCTCCATTAAACCCCTCCATTAAACCCGCATGTAAACCGAGAATCCTACTCCGGCCACACGTCCGTTCATGAGAGGGCCGGAATTAAACGCAACACCGGCCGAGCTCCTCCCGTCCGCCCTCAGTTTAAACAAGGCCAGACGCCGGCCAAGCTCCTACCGTCCTCCCTCTATTTACACGAGGCCAGACAGACAGCGGGCAAGAATCGCACCCTCCTCCGCTCCCCATCTCCTCTTTCACCATTTTCTCCAATCTTCTGATGGCTTCCGAGGAGCCGTTCTCCATCATATTACCCGGCTGGGTGGCCCACCGAGCCCTCCTGATATGGGTGAGGCCGCTCGGTGCTTCACCAGCCTCGCTTGACCCGACGGAGCCAGTTGCCGCCCCAAGAAGGCGCGTGGTTCAGCAACTCGCCGCTCCAGTTCAGCTCGATGAGGAGTGGCGAGTTGCTCCACGCTAGCACGGCAGCGAGCATGCCGGTACGGGCATCATCGCTGTCGCGTCGTACCGCGCCACCAGTGTCTGTGGTGGCCGCGCCTCCCGTGTCTGTGGGCGCGCCTCCCATGCCCGCGGCAGCACCATGCAGGCAAAGACAGAAGCCAGGTGCATGGAGAGCGACGAGTCGGTGTCCAGCTTCTTCATGTCCGCTGCCATCATCGAGGAGAAGTAGAACACAGGAGGCCGCCGCCACTTGGGACCCATGAAGGCCACCGCCGAGGCGACAACTGCGCATTCAGGTGGTTCCTTTGCTGCTTCATCTCTTCCGAGGACCTTCGCCGACCCCGCAAGTGTCTGACGGACATGAGGAAGACAAAGGGATCCACGGGCGTCCATTTAGATTATGTACTCCCTCTGCAGTTGGCGGGAAATATTTGTTCTAAGAATGGATAAATTGTATGCATCTATAACTAAAATAAGTCTAGATAGATCCATTTCTAGGACAAGTATTTCCTTTTTTTGCGGGTTAGGACAAGTATTTCCAGACGGAGGGAGTATTAATTATACCAAGAGAGCCGGATTGACACCGCTTATTTAATGTAAATGTAATGAAATCCATCATGAAGATCCAGCTTTTTATATGAAATCCTTCATGCTTATATGAAATCAGTCCGTGTTGGCACGAATTTCATCTAGTTGGTTAGAGTTGTAAAAATGTATGCCGCCGGCGTTTGATGTCGTCCTTCGTGGAAGGAAACAGGAGGAAATTTGCCAGTTGCCGTTGGAGATGCTCTTATGCTGGAAATAATAGAGTGACATCCAATCCATTTGAGTTAATTTCCTGTATGATTGTCCCTCTATAAAAAGTTAATTGCATGTACAGTGTACACGTGACTTGCAGGGTGGCTACAACTTCGTACAGAAGTTAAAAAGAAACAAGTCCATCCTTAATCTTGTATTCTAAATACTCTGTGGGTTCCACTATCAGTACAGTAGCGAGAGAAGTATATATTAAATAAGTAATATATAATATAAAAATCTAAAGTTAAAAGACAGAATTCGAACTCATGTCACCGTGTTGCGAGCATCCGGTGCTAACCAGCCCAGTACATTTTTGTTGTAGACCATGCTGGAGATATATCTCCATGTCTACTCTTATACTCCATTCGTTCCTAAATATTTGTCTTTTTCAGATTTCAAATGGACTATCACATACAGATGTGTATGTAGACATATTTTAGAGTGTAGATTCACTCATTTTGCTCCATATGTCTTTTCAGGAAGGGGTCAGATTTGTCCTTGATTTATTTATGAGGTATCCAGATGGCACTCACCGCCAAGAAAAGAGGGTAACATCAAAATTATTTACTACTTTTTTGAGTATGTTGGTAAGGTCCGGTCATAGTCACTTGTTGAAATCTCTAAAAAGACAAATACTCCCTCTGTCCAGAAATACTTGTCATCAAAATGGATAAAAGGAAATGTATCTAGACATATTTTAGTTTTAGATAGATCTCTTTTTATCCATTTTGATGACAAGTATTTTTGGACGGAGGGAGTAGAAAACAGAGTTGGCGATGATGGTGCGCGTGCCATCCTGCAATATAGGCCGTCGGATTTATATCTAATGGATAGGAAAGAAACTATGGCAATTTTGAAAAAATAAACCCACACGCCTCTCCATGTTAGCAAATAAGGCCTTCCCTCATTCATCCTTTTCTCTCACAAGATAAACTACTCATACAAATGCATCTTGATGTTCCGTGCAACACACGGGCAGCTAGCTAGTTTCTTTTAAAATAGTTTCTGCGATAATTGGGTTGAAGTGATATATTTTATGTCTTCCCCGATTGATTTCAGATTCACTAGTAGTAACAAAGAAAAGGTTGCCTTGTTAATTAAAAGAAAACAGGGTGAAAACTATCACATGAGGCCGGTAAAAACAAGGCACACTGGGTTCAGCGTCATCGTCACTATAGCTGTGCACGCGTGAGAAGTCTACATATCGAGGGGGCTACCAAGCGAGGCACCGAGACACAATGTGTGAGAGAGATACCAATTGACAGATTATGATCAGATCGAGTTGTCACCCTTCTGCTGTCATTGTTGGGGGGAGGGAGAGCAAGACGTATCGAGAGTGTGCGCGGTAGGCACAGAGGCACAACTAGTGAGTGTGTGTGTGTGTGTGTGTTTGAAAGAGGAGTAGATAGATTATTATCAAGATCGATGTGCCACCCTACTCCTTTGGTGCTGGGTAGTGTGTGTGTGTGTGTATGTTTGAGAGAGAAGCCAGTCGATAGATTAGTATGAAGATCGAGGTGTCACCCTACTCCTTCAGTGTTGGGAAGTGTGGGTGTGTGGGTGTGGGTGTGTGTGTGTGTGGGGGGGGGGCAGTGACACTCACATATCTCTACTCTTATAAAAAACAGAGTTGGTGATGATGGTGTTCCTGCCATCCTGCAATATAGGCTATCCGATTTATATCCGAGGGATAGGAAGGGAACTATGGCAATTTTGCAAAAAGATACCCACACCCCTCTCCTCATTTGCAAATAAGGCATTCCCTCGTTCATCCTTTTCTCCCACAAGATAAACTTCTCATACAAATGCATCTTGATGTTCCATGCAACGCATGGGCATCTTGCTAGTAGGGAGAAGGAGTTTGTGTGACACATATCTAGCTATATTAAGGGATAGGTAGATAGCATTTGTGCGAGGCATACTTAAAGCCTCACGAAGATAAACAAACGTTGTGTGTGCATGCAAGTGCCGGAAAAAATGAAGCAAGAAACAATGTGCGCGCGCGTGTGTGTGTGCGTGTGTGTGTGTGTGTGAGAGAGAGAGAGAGAGAGAGAGAGAGAGACAAATCTCAAAACAAAAGGTGCTCTGTTGGAATCCCATTGTATGTATTCATATGGTTCCGGAACTCGAGTTAACCTTAGGCATATGTGTGAGGGACATTATTCTACTTTGAGACATTAGTGGCTATGGGTGGGTGGAATTAAAGGGGTGGGCGTGTTAGACAGAGAGAGCGTGTGTGTTTCTATGTGAGAGACTTGTAGGACAGGGTAGAAAGACCAATTTAACCCTGACGGAGGGAGAGAAATACACGAAGTGCACGTGTGTGATTTTGATGCCCAAAGGGAAATGAGATATGTATGCGTGTGAGAGAGATTGCACAATTCATTCACGTATCACTATCTAGCGATCGTGGACGTGCATCGCTTGAACATAAGTCAATATCTACTTCGTATACTGTCCAAAGGTACAATATCGATTCAATGCTATAAAGATTGGACACTAACATATCACATTTTTTTCTATTTAAATAAACCTTTTCAGCTGTGCATGCCAAAGTTACAGTGATGTTTCTTCAAACAACCAATGTAGCTATCATGTACATGCACCATTTTAACTCTTGCATTCAAATTCATTAGTCTTGGATGATTTAAGTTTCTATTTTTAAGTAATATATGTAATATTCATACATGAATTCAACGGGTACGCAATTTATGAAATGGAGGCTATGTAATCATATGAGGTAACACTTTTAAGTAGCGGACTACAATATCCATTTCTTTTTGTGCGCCTCTACACTAACACGTCAATGCATTATGTTTAAAGTAAATAACCAATGGCACTAAATTATCTATTTACACGGGAAATACATAGGCTGAGCGTTTGATCCCTTTTTTGTGAACGCGCCACTACACTGGTACGATTGGCCGCGCCCGTGTGAACGTCCAAGTTATCGGCGCATCATCCCGAGTTATTGTCTTTTTTTCTGGGGTGGACTTCACACCAGCTTTTAACTGCTGACGCGTGCCCCGTGTACACAGTCTAGCTTGATCTTCCCGCTAGCACGGTCCAAAATTAGTTGGAACTACAAACGATCCCGCGGGCGGCAAAATCTCCCGCCTCCTTCTAAAATTTCCGCCACCTTGGTCTTTAGCATGCGAAATTTCCCTTTTGTCCTTGGTGCGCGGAGACCAATAGTTACAATACCGCCCTCATCTACATGATAGGTCGGGGCTGCTTTGGTAACTTCCGGTTCCCCCCACTACACGGCACCCCCATTTCTTCTCCCCCTCCCGCAAAAGCGACTAACTCCACAGCACCAGAGCATCTTACATCACGCCGTCCGTACTTCATCGCCCTTTCTCCCCTCCCCTCTCAAAACCCTAGACTGCTCATCCACCGGCGTACCATAGCTCATTCACTGCCAGCAGCGTCCACCTCGCCGGATCTGCTTCTGCGGCCGCATCTACCCCTCCCACCTCCCCTAGAAACAAGTAGACTGCTCATCCACCACTGTACCACAGCCCATTAGTGTCGGCCTTGTCCACGGCGAAGGATCTGCTTCACCGGTACTCTCGTCAACCGGCGTGCTTCTACAATGGCTCATTCGTACTCCCACCGGAGACGCTTCGTCCACACCCCCAGAGCCGCCCCACCGATGCCCCCATCGACGACCTCTGATCCTCTTCGCCAACACCTTCCTTAACCCTACCGGAGCCGCTTCGCCGACACCTTCCTCAACCCTACCGAATCCGCTTCGCCGACACCATCGTCAACCCTACCGGAGTAGCTTCGCCTATCCCATTGTCAACCCTACCGGGGCCGCTTTGCCAACTCACAAGTCCACAGCTTCAGACCCTCTTTCTCGCACCCTAATCCAACCTACTGGAGCAGCTTCTGACACCTTGTCAACGGCTGCTGATATGTCTCCAACGTATCTATAATTTTTTATTGTTCCATGCTATTATATTACCCCTTTTGGATGTTTATGGGCTTTATTTTACACATTTATATCATTTTTGCGACTAACCTATTAACCGGAGGCCCAGCCCATATTGTTGATTTTTCTGCCTATTTTAGTATTTCGAAGAAAAGGAATATCAAACGGAGTCCAAACGGAATGAAACCTTCGGGAGCGTGACTTTTGGAACGAACGTGATCCGGAGAACTTGGAGTGCAAGTCAAGAAGCAAACGAGGCAGCCAGAAGATAGGAGGACGAGCCCACCCCTCCTGGGCGCGCCCCCTATCTCTTGGGCCCCACGAGCAGCCACGGACGTACTTCTTCCTCCTATATGTACCCACTTACCCCGAAAACATCCGGGGAGCCAACGAAAAACAATTTCCACCGTCGTAACCTTCTGTATCCACGAGATCCCATCTTGGAGCCTTCGTCGGTGCTCTGTCGGAGGGGGAATCGACCACAGAGGGCTTCTATATCAACACCATAGTCCCTCCGATGAGTTGTGAGTAGTTTACCACAGACCTTTGGGTCCATAGTTATTAGCTAGATGGCTTCTTCTCCCTTTTTGGATCTCAATACAATGTTCCCCCCCTCTCTTGTGGAGATCTATTCGATGTAAACTCTTTTTGTGGTGTGTTTGTCGAGATCCGATGAATTGTGGGTTTATGATCAAGTTTATCTATGAGAAATATTTGAATCTCCTCTGAATTCTTTTATGTATGATTGATTTATCTTTGCAAATCTCTTTGAATTATCAGTTTGGTTTGGCCTACTAGATTGATCTTTCTTGCCATGGGAGAATTGCTTAGCTTTGGGTTCAATCTTGCGGTGTCCTTACCCAGTGACAGAAAGGGTTGCAAGGCACGTATTGTATTGTTGCCATAGAGGATAAAAAGATGGGGTTTATATCATATTGCTTGAGTTTATCCCTCTACATCATTTCATCTTTCTTAATGCGTTACTCTGTTCTTATGAACTTAATACTCTAGATGCATGCTGGATAGTGGTCGATGTGTGGAGTAATAGTAGTAGATGCAGGCAGGAGTAGGTCTACTTGTCACGGACGTGATGCCTATATACATGATCATGCCTAGATAATCTCATAATTATTCGCTTTTCTATCAATTGCTCGACAGTAATTTGTTCACCCACCGTAATACTTATGCTATCTTGAGAGAAGCCACTAGTGAAACCTATGGCCCCCGGGTCTATCTTTTATCATATAAGCTTTCAATCTACTTTTATTTGCATCTTTGCTTACTGCATCTATATTATAAAATACGAAAAATATATTTATCTTATCATACTATCTCTATCAGATCTCACTTTCGCAAGTGGCCATGAAGGGATTGACAACCCCTTTATTGCATTGGTTGCGAGTTCTTTGTTTGTTTGTGTAGGTCCGTGGGACTTTTAAGGAGCCTCCTACTGGATTGATACCTTGGTTCTCAAAAACTGAGGGAAATACTTATGCTACTATTGCTGCATCACCCTTTCCTCTTCAAGGAAAACCAACGCAATCTCAAGACGTAGCAAGAAGGATTTCTGGCGCCGTTGCCAGGGAAGTCTTCGCTCAAGTCAAGGCATACCAAGTACCCATCACAAACTCATCTCCCTCGCATTTACATTATTTGCCATTTGCCTCTCGTTTTCCTCTCCCCCACTTCACCCTTGCCGTTTTATTCGCCCTCTCTTTCCCAATCATCTCCTCTCTTTCGCTTGCTTTCTCCCTCCTTGCTTTTGTTTGCCGTTATGTCTGAAATTGGAGAAATTATCGTCGATATGGACAATAATAATAACATGGAAAATTCTGAGGCTCCGGCTGAAGAACCCCCTATCTTGCATACTAAAAAGTTTCGAATCGGTAGTGGTAACATTATTGGAAAAGGTGTTATTCAAGATTTCTTTACTTGTGCCGGTGCTTTACCTTCCATGGGTGGTTCTATTCTTCATAGAACTAGTAGTCTTGCAGATGCTATCGCTATGCTTGTAGTTGAACTTGAAAGACAATTTATGCATATGCATCCTTGCATACAGAGAATTTTTCTAGAATTTTCCAATATTGAGCATTCTTCTGTTAAACATGCTGTTACTATCTTTTTGGCTCATGAGTTTAGATTTGTAATAAGTGAGGCCAAAGAAATCTTTGAGCACTATAGGGTGGACGCCGGTCGTCCTCCCATAGATGCGATCTTCTTCGATCAAGAGGAAATTAGGCGTTTTCAATCTTCGGACTATGTTGCTTTCAATGAAAAACCTTAGAAAAACGGTTCCTACCAATGTCTTGGTTGATAGAATTTCCAAAATTAATAATGATTTTGCTCTTCGAAATAATGAGCTAGGATACTCTCTTGAGTATAGGCTCACGAGATTTTGCGAAAATAATGCTTTTAGTGATGAATTAGTTGTGCATTATGAAGGGCCAAAGGAGGAACCCGTTCTTCCTGAGATTGATCTTGGGGATTTTTGTCCCGCTAAATTTAGCTCTTTTGATTACTTTTGCTTTCTAAGAAAACTTGTTGCTGAACATAGAGAATATGAGATGAGTTTTCAAGATCTATCTTATTATTATGGCACCACTTAGATCTATCTTCGCTTTTATGCCTAGCTAGGGGTGTTAAACAATTGCGCTAGTTGGGAGGAAACCCAATTTTATTTGTGTCTTTTTGTTTTTGTTCCTGTTTAGTAACAAATTTTGCATCTACCTTCTGTTTAGATGTTTTTATCTTTTAATTAGTGTTTGTGCCAATTAGAACCTATAGGATAACCTATGATGATAGTTAATTTGATTCTGCTGAAAAACAGAAACTTTTCGCGCATGAATTTAGTTTTGTTAAATCACACAAACGTGATTTTGCATTGATTATTTTTGATGATGATCAATAGACAAATTGTCCAGGACTTGCTATTTTGGTAGGATATTTAGAGTTTCAGAAGTTTGCGTTAGTTACAGATTGATTCAGACTCTTCTGTTTTTGACAGATTCTGTTTTTCGTGTGTTGTTTGCTTACTTTGATGCATCTATGGCTAGTATTAAGTAGTATGAACCATAGAGAACTTGGAATACAGTAGGTTTAACACCAAAATAAATAAATAATGAGTTCATTACAGTAGCTTATGTGGTGGTTTTGTTTTCTTTCACTAACGGAGCTTATAAGATTTCCTGTTGAGTTTTGTGTTGTGAAGTTTTCAAGTTTTGGGTAAAGCTTTGATGGACTATGGAATAAGGAGTCACAAGAGCCTAAACTTGGGTATGCCCATGGCACCCCAAGATATTCATGGATAGACAAAAGCCTAAGCTTGGGGATGCCCCGGGAAGGCATCCCCTCTTTTGTCTTTGTTCATTGGTAACTTTACTTGGAGCTATATTTTTATTCGCCCCATGATATGTGTTTTGCTTGGAGCGTCGTGTATTATATTATTCTTTGCTTTTTAGTTTTCCACAAGCATCCTTGCTGTACACACCTTTTGGGAGAAGCCTACTTGATTAGAATTTATTAGAATACTCTATGTGCTTCACTTATATCTTTTGAGCTTGACAGTTTTTGCTCTAGTGCTTCACTTATATCTTTTAGAGCACGACGGTGGCTTAATTTTGAAGAAATTGCTAGTCTCTCATGCTTCACTTATATTATTTTGAGAGTCTCTTAGAACAGCATGGTATTTGCTATGGTTATAAAATTGGTCCTAGAATGGTAGGCATCCAAGTTGGGTATAATAAAAACTATCATAGGAAGTGAATTGGATGCTTTGATCAATTTGATACTTGATAGTTGTTTTGAGATATGAAGGTAGTAATATTAAAGTCATGCTAGTTGGGTGATTATGAATTTAAAGAATGCTTGTGTTGAAGTTTGTGATTCCCATAGCATGCACATATAGTGAACCGCTTTGTGATGAAGTTGGAGCACAATTTTATTTATTGATTGTCTTCCTTATGAGTGGCGGTCGGGGACGAGCTATGGTCTTTTCCTACCAATCTATCCCCCTAGGAGCATGCACATAATACTTTGTTTTTGATGACTTGTAGATTTTTGCAATAAGTATATGAGTTCTTTTGACTAATGTTGAGTCCATGGATTATACACACTCTCACCCTTCCATCATTGTTAGCCTCTCTTGTACCGCACAACTTTCGCCGGTACCATACACCCACCATATACCTTCCTCAAAACAGCCACCATACCTACCTATTATGGCATCTCCATAGCCATTCCGAGATATATTGCCATGCAACTTTCCACCGTTCCATTTATTATGACACACTTCATCATTGTCATATTGCTCTTTGCATGATCATGTAGTTGACATCGTATTTGTGGCAAGGCCACCTTCATAATTTTCATACATGTCACTCTTGATTTGTTGCATATCCCGGTACACCGCCGGAGGCATTCATATAGAGTCATATCTTGTTCTAGTTTTGAGTTGTAAATGAATAAAAGTGTGATGATCTTCGTTATTAGAGCATTGTCCCAGTGAGGAAAGGATGATGGAGACTATGATTCCCCCACAAGTCAGGATGAGACTTCGGACTTTAAAAAAAAGAAAACAAGAAAAAAAAGAGAAAGGCCAAAAAAAAGAAAGCCCAAAGAAAAAAAAGAAGAGAAAAAAAGAAAAAAAAGAGAAAACAAGAAAAAAATGAGAGAAAAAGAGAGAAGGGACAATGCTACTATCCTTTTACCACACTTGTGCTTCAAAGTAGCACCATGATCTTCATGATAGTGAGTCTCCTATGATTGTCACTTTCATATACTAGTGGGAATTTTTCATTATAGAACTTGGCTTGTATATTCCAATGATGGGCTTCCTCAAAATGCCCTAGGTCTTCGTGAGCAAGCGAGTTGGATGCACACCCACTTAGTTTCTTTTGTTGAGCTTTCATACATTTATTGCTCTAGTGCATCTGTTGCATGGCAATCCCTACTCAGTCACATTGACATCTATTAATGGGCATCTACATAGACCGTTGATACGCCTAGTTGATGTGAGACTATCTTCTCCTTTTTGTCTTCTCCACAACCACCATTCTATTCCACATATAGTGCTATGTCCATGGCTCACGCTCATGTATTGCGTGAAAGTTGAAAAAGTTTGAGACTACTAAAGTATGAAACAATTGCTTGGCTTGTCATCTGGGTTGTGCATGATTAAATACTTTGTGTGATGAAGATAGAGCAACAGCCAGACTATATGATTTTGTAGGGATAACTTTCTTTAGCCATGTTATTTTGAGAAGACATGATTACTTTGATTAGTATGCTTGAAGTATTACTATTTCTTATGTCAATATGAACTTTTATTTTGAATCATTTGGAACTAAACATTCTTGCCACAATAAAGAAAATTACATTGAGAATTATGCTAGGTAGCATTCCACATCAAAAATTCTATTTTTATTATTTACCTACTCGAGGACGAGCAGGAATTAAGCTTGGGGATGCTTGATACGTCTCCAACGTATCTATAATTTTTGATTGTTCCATGCTATTATATTACCCCTTTTGGATGTTTATGAGCTTTATTTTACACATTTATATCATTTCTGGGACTAACCTACTAACCGAAGGCCGAGCCTATATTGCTGTTTTTTTGCCTATTTCAGTATTTCGAAGAAAAGGAATATCAAATGGAGTCCAAACGGAATGAAACCTTCGGGAGCGTGATTTTTGGAACGAACGTGATCCGGAGAACTTGGAGTGCAAGTCAAGAAGCAAACGAGGCGGCCAGAAGATAGGAGGGCGCGCCCACCCCTCCTAGGCGCCCCCTGTCTCCTGGGCCCCACGAGCGGCCACTGACGTACTTCTTCCTCCTATATATACCCGCATACCCCGAAAACATCCGGGGAGCCAACTGAAAACAATTTCCACCGCCGTAACCTTCTGTATCCGCGAGATGCCATCTTGGAGCCTTCGTCGGCGCTCCATCGGAGGGGGAATCGACCATGGAGGGCTTCTACATCAACACCATAGCCCCTCCGATGAGTTGTGAGTAGTTTACCACAGACCTTCGAGTCCATAGTTATTAGCTAGATGGCTTGTTCTCTCTTTTTGGATCTCAATACAATGTTCGCCCCCTCTCTTGTGGAGATTTATTCGATGTAAACTCTTTTTGCTGTGTGTTTGTCGAGATCCGATGAATTGTGGGTTTATGATCAAGTTTATCTATGAGAAATATTTGTATCTCCTCTGAATTCTTTTATGTATGATTTAGTTATCTTTGCAAGTCTCTTTGAATTATCAGTTTGGTTTGGCCTACTAGATTAATCTTTCTTACCATGGGAGAAGTGCTTAGCTTTGGGTTCAATCTTGCGGTGTCCTTACCCAGTGACAGAAAGGGTTGCAAGGCACGTATTGTATTGTTGCCATCGAGGATAAAAAGATGGGGTTTATATCATATTGCTTGAGTTTATCCGTCTACATCATGTCATCTTTCTTAAAACGTTACTCTGTTCTTATGAACTTAATACTCTAGATGCATCCTGGATAGCGGTCGATGTGTGGAGTAATAGTAGTAGATGCAGGCAGGAGTCGGTCTATGTGTCACAGATGTGAAGCCTATATACATGATCATGCCTAGATAATCTCATAATTATTCGCTTTTCTATCAATTGCTCGACATTAATTTGTTCACCCACCGTAATACTTATGCTATCTGGAGAGAAGCCACTAGTGAAACCTATGGCCCCTGGGTCTATCTTTTATCATATAAGCTTTCGGTCTACTTTTATTTGCATCCTTACTTTCTGCATCTATATTATAAAATACCAAAAATATATTTATCTTATCATACTATCTCTATCAGATCTCACTTTCACAAGTGGCCGTGAAGGCATTGAAAACCCCTTTATTGCGTTGGTTGCGAGTTCTTTGTTTGTTTGTGTAGGTGCGTGGGACTTTTGAGGAGCCTCCTATTGGATTGATACCTTGTTTCTCAAAAATTTAGGGAAATGCTTACGCTACTATTGCTGCATCACCCTTTCCTCTTCAAGGAAAACCAACGCAATCCCAAGATGTAGCAGCCGCAGATCCGTATCGTCGACCCCATCCTTAACCTAACCACCGAAGCAACTTCTGACGCCTCGTCCACGGCCGCAGATCCGCATCGTCGACACCATCCTCAACCCAACCACCAGAGCAGCTTCTGATGCCCCGTCCGCGGCCGCAGATTCGCGTCATCGACACCATCCTTAACCCAACAACCGGAGCAGCTTCACCTACGCCCTCGTCCACGGCCATAGATCCGCTTCGCCCACACCGTAGTCCACCCTACCAGAGCCGCTCCACAAATACCCTACTCGACAGTTCTAGATCTCCTTACCGGACCCCGACAGCCAGCGCAGCGTCATCACCCTTGACGTTTCTAACCCGATTCCCACCGTCTGGAGAGATGCCAAGCACCCTCCATGGCCTAGGTACTTGTCACCTTTAAACCCGTCCAACATCGCCTGCCCGATGTACTTCAAATATACTAACCGGTCGCTGTTACCTGTTATGCAGCTGGCAAAAACTACAATGCCGATGTTTCTTCTGGATCTAACAGCTTGGCCAACCAAGATCCTGGACTGAGGCATTGCTATGATCTTGTAAGTGCATCTCTCTCTCTCTCTTGTATTGTTCTATGCCTGCCAGCGTGCTTTGCTAGGATTTTTGACCAGTAGTCCCTTTGTGCAGACAATGATTTCTACTACTGGCTGCTAAATTAGATATGTAGATGTCATACATGATACTACCTCGTACCTCGGTTCCTAAATATAAGTCTTTCTAGAGATTCCACTATAGGCTACATACGGAGCAAAATGAGTGAATCTACACGAAAATGCATCTATATACATCTGTATGTGGTCCATACTGGAATCTCTACAAAGACATATATTTAGGAACATGGGCAGTACATTACACAAAATCGTAGGTGGCATGTAGGATTTCCAGTGCACTCCATTAGGCTCCTTTAGAGGGCCTGCTAGTCCAGCCTACAGAGTCATGGCTAGTTTATGGTACACACACAATCGTTAATTGGTGGTTTAAATATGCGCAAGGGATATGCAATGTAGTATCATGTAGAGATGTCTGAAATTAGCCGTGTCAACTTGCAGATAGGGTTACGCAATGAAAAAGTACAAGATGTATGTGGCAATTTCATGGAACATTGCAAAAAAAGGAGACGCAGCGGTGAGCCTATACAGTGTGCTATGGTACGTCACTCCTCCATTGCAATCATTGTGACATGTTTTTTGTATGTCAGTTCTATTAGCCATGTTTCTTAGGGATAGTTATTAGGAGTTATCCTAAGAAAGTAAGCACATGTGAATATAAGCTCCATGTAATAAGCCAACCAGTTCTTTTCACTGCGTTCTTTGGTATGATCAATGGAAAGTCTAGATTGCATTATATTTTTTTCATTTTGCTGCCCATATGAAAATTAATTTCACTTGCAAACATCACAAATTGAACCCAGTGCAATAATTAATATGAGAGGAAAACAGACCATCACTATTTGCTCAAAATGCAAATACAAAGATACCATCTACTTGGCACAATCTACTTTGGTCAATTTTTCCATAGAGATCCCATTGCCTAATTTAAACGAAGAACGCATGACCCACATTTAAATGAAGAACAATTATTTATTGAAATTCGATGGTCCAAGTGGCTGGTTATTATCATATTGCAGCAGCACCTGAAAGCATCATATAGCAGTAGCAACAGCTCATAGCAACTCATCATACAACAGCAGCAGTCTGGAATTCATCATATACCAGCAGCAGCTCATAGCAATTCATCATATAGCAGCAGCAGGAGCAGCTCATAGCAATTCATCATATAACAGTAGCAGGAGCAGCTCATAGCAATTCATCATATAGCAGCAGCAGGAGCAACTCATAGCAATCTATCTATTATATACATAAAACAGAAGTCAAACAAGCCATCACGTACATCCACATAGGTTAAAAATATATTATCCATTGATTTACATTACGATGGTTGAGATTAAAAGATCGAAAAGGTTATGTAGAATAATGTTATGTACAGTTTTTTAACATCCAACACGTAACAAGCATAAACATCACGGATTTAAAAAAGCAGCAAAACAAGTCCCTTTCAGGAATCCAATCGGTCCTTTAAAAAATCCAAACGGTAGTACAGGTGTTTCCATCGTAATGTAAGGAAGAGAGAGAAGGGATTCCATTATTGTGTGACGGCGCATAATACGTACAGGTGACGGAAAGGTTAAAATTAACCCGATAATATATCTTATATATTTGGAAACAAATATCGAATAGTAATCACATCGCGGTTATAATCGCTGAACCCTAAATATACGTGAACCCTAAATCATCTCGGCTCGGCCTTCGCTCCATTGAAGCGCATCAACGACATCTGAACCGGTGGTGCTGCCGGCATCGGCATCACGGCGGAAGCCGGGACTGGGAAGAACGTCGTCAGACAAGATGCCGCTGAGCCGACAGGAGAAACGAGGACCCCGAGGTAATGATGTGGAAGAAGGCCAGCATCCTCACCGAGAACTGCCAGATTTCCGGCGAGGCCGATGAACCTGACGCACCAGTGTACCACAGGCTGACATGGAGCGCACCTCTCTGTGGGTTCCTTCAGCCTTAACGCCGATGTCGGCGCTTCCTTCAACCTTAAAGCCGATGCCGGCGCTATTAAACCAGCATGCCATCGTCAAAATAGAGAAGCTCCTGCCGTAGCACCGCCGTCTGCGTGGAATCCCGGGTGCCACCAAATCGGACAGCAATCGCTTCCACAAAACCACAAGCACGATTGGGCCAAGAGCAGCGTGATGATGATAGAGAAAGATGAAGAAGAGGATGGGAGTAAGCGCGGTTGCAGGAGGTAACTGGTGAGTGAGGGGCCATCCGCCCTGCAGCTGCTGGATAGAGGACTGCCGGTGCGGCCACGCCGGCAATGAACCGCAGCTTGTGCCAGTGGATGCGCTAGTGCATGGTGGAGGTAGTACGTGGCATACGAGAACCGCGGGGAGCTGAGTACCAGCTGCAGCCCTCGGCTGACCTAGGAGTAGTTGTGGGCAGCAAGGATTATGCGCGCCGAGATGGAAAGCATCATCAGCACCAACGTCATGTGCAGTGCCACCCTCTCCGATGACATCACAGGAGCACTTCTGGAGCATCACAAGGAGCAAAGGAGCCATTGTGTAGTATCACAGTGCAAGCGACGTGATTAATTTTCTACAAGTCAGGTTGCATTGGTCGCATTGGTCTTTCCTTCTACGTATTTAGTGCAAAAATGTCAAAAAAGTGGATGAGCTCCCAGGTAACACTGTAACAATAATATATCTTCATATGTGATAACTAGTGGAAAAATTTTGTCCCATTTTGCTTCTGTGTGCGTGTAAATTTGCACGAAAATTGACGAGATTTGTACAATGTTTTTAAATAATTTTTCATGATTACAAATCAATCTATTAAAAAATCAATCATAAAAATATATTATTTTATGCAAATTTACACATGCTTGACACATGAATATGTGCACTTTCAGACAATCCATTTGGTAGTATCAGCTATTTTTATGAATTTCTCTAAGAACATATTACTTCTCTAGATAGCTTCTACATAGACACTCATAATCGAGTAATAAAAATATATGTTTGACACAGGCGGCTGAACGATTTGGACGTGATAGTAGGAGAGCAACCGCCCAAGAAACTTGATGAAAAACTTGATGTATAAGAAGGGGGGCATATCCAATAAAAGTATATAGTGATGATGCATGAATACTCACCGGGCGCTCGGGCAATTCAAAGGTTCCCGAGAAACATCAATATAGATCACTAGAAATAGATACTCTGAAATTCGTGCTATCATCAATATTTACAATATTTTGTGAGAAACTGGCAACACAAGAAGGCCTACGGTGCTCGATATGACGGATAAACATCATATTTTAAATTACCATGCTTAGATCAAACATAATAATTACAAGTCGTTTGCATATAATATATATATATATATATATGCATGGAATTATTTGTTTTGTAACATCAACGATATAGTGGGGAACTCCATGTCAATCGTTATCAGTCTACGTAACTCATAATCACACTTAAATGACACAGGAGTTGGTGTCTGATGAATCAAGCAAAATAAGTTCATAAAATCAGGTCTGATGAACTAATGAAGGTGAATGTTTTTTTTCATAAACAGTCAAAAGAAAGTGTCCCGAGTCGACTACATTCATAGTGGGTATTGCCGATGAAACATGTCACTTAAGGCGAATATCATAATTTCATGGCTATAGAGGCTTGAAGAAGAGCAATGAAGTGAAAAAAGTTGTACATTTATATTTAAATGATTTAACTACATACATTAATAACTATAAATATGCCCTCCCTGTGAAAACAATAATATGTTTTTTCACTATCAAATTAAATTAAAATGTTTGCAATTATGATAACGTATTCTAAAACCCATTATTGTTGAACCAATTTTAGTGCCAAGTAATAATTAAAATTGATGATTTACTATGTTGGTTTGACCGCAGAGAAAAGAAAATACTCAAATGTCAACAAATGGTTGTCTAAAATGCATAAATGACATATAATAAATTTCTAGCCACACAAATGTGCGGGTTGCCCCGCTAGTTCATCATATAGCAGTAGCTGGAGCAGCTCATAGCAATTCATCATATAGCATCAGCAGGAGCAGCTTATAGCAACTCATCATATAGCAGCAACAGCTCATAGCAATTCATCATATAGCAGCAGCAGCAGCTCATAGCAATTCATCATATAGCACCAGCAGCTCATAGCAATTCATCATATAGCAGCACCAGGAGCAGATCATAGCAATGCATCATATAGAAGCAGCAGAAGCAGCTCATAGCAATTCATCGTATAGTGGATCAGAATGAAAATTTGGCAAAAAATCAGAGGAGATCCTCACCTTGTTGGATGAGCTCATCCTTCAACAGCACCTCAAGGCCATGTCCTGGTAGGAGGGGAGGGGGAATAAGGTGCCTTCTGTCGCAGTGTGGCATCAGCCGTAGTTGTGCAGCATCCGCTGGAGTAGTGCGTTTGACGAACCACCGTGGATCAGCTGCTGGAGACCATGAGAATGAGGGGCGGGGCCAGAGGGAGGAGCAGCCAGGGAGATTTGCCCCTACCCGCTGACCATGTAGCCTAGCTGGACATAGCATCACGAGGACCAGGCCATATGGGACCAGTGGCGACAGCTCGCTGGAGGAACCCTAGTGCTGCAGGCAGGCGATCGAGGTAGAGGGAAAGGGGAGAGGAGATGCAAGCGGGCAGGGCAATGAACGCTTGCGTGTTTTTGTTTACTTGAGGGTCAAGTGTGACACGTGCGTCAGCAGTTGCATTTTGAGTGTAATATAGGCAGACAACCGAGTCATTTCACTATTGCCCTTCCCTTCAATTTTTAGTGAGGTTCTACCCGAAACACCCCCCTCCAAAGCGAAATTAGTTAAGCCCAAGCCCATAACTCAAAATGACTTCTTTACATCTTTTATGGCTTATTTTGACAATAAGCCCTGAAATGGCGGAATCGAACTGGCCCTTAACCTGCAATTCAATTGTGCATGCAATGATGAATCACTCCTGCCTGCTATAGTGTACATTTAGGCATCATCATACATGGCATAACCTAATACATGTGCATTCCATTGTAGAATCTGGAATATGCAATGTTTATGTTAGTTCATACATTGCACATGATGTTTAAATGCCCCTTAAATCTGGTCAGTCAAGTGATGGTATTTAAGCCTCCTTCTTCACTTCTTTTCTTGATATGTAAAATTTGCTCACACATCTGTTCAATTGCTTGTTTGCATCAGCCAGCCATACTAGGACTGTTTGCATTGATTACTTGTTGTTCTTGACCTAACACTCTAACAGAGCTTGTCAACGATTTAAACACTAAGGGTTGGTGTAGTGGGGCGTTGTCTAACTCATAGGTGACATAAAGGTTTGGCTGTACACTAAAGTAGGCTCTCCAAGAGTACCTGGAGATCCAGTTCGAAGGTATGCCTAGTTTTTACATAGTGCAGACATAGTAAATGCTCATTTCATTGTGTGCAAGTGCAAGAGATGTGGCATTTTTCATTATGTGGTGTTGTTTTGTTATAATCTCATCCTTTTGTGTTCACAGACTGGAAAGTATGCATATTTATCTTCCAAGGAGACGAGTAATTAGTTTGTGTCACCTTGCAGAGGGGGTGCAATGAAGATAAGATTTAGGATTTCCAAGTACAAGATGTTACGAAGGAGCCTTGCAAGAGAAGTAGGAGCTGCGCTGAGCCTCTTCAACCTATTAAGGTAAGTCACTGTATGCAACTCAACAGTTCAATTCCTTGTTTGTTTCAGGCATAGTTAATTTGCTCTTTTCAATTGCTTTATTTGTCCTCAGTTAATGACATGCCCAAAGAATCATGCCTGATGTTGGGTACTTGTATAACTATTAGTTGACATAATTAAAGGCCTTACCATTTAATTACTCTGCCAAAGTGTGCCTGAAGCTTTGAAGTCTATTAACCAACTATTATTGCATGAGGCTCACAATCTAGTTTATACTAGGCTAATGATTGCATAGTTTTGCCTACTGTAGTATGTTTGTATGAAACCCTCTGTTGTTCATTATTCTCCCTAATACTTTAATTGAGCTATAGAATGGCCAACTACTTGCTTACTTATACCCAACGTGCTATCTAAATTTGCAACTTGTTTGTGTTTTCGATTGGGCCCGAACATCATGCTCCTCTGGTGAGCTAAGAGGGATTTCTGTATGTAGGATGCACATACTATCTTTTTTATAACTTTTAAAATATCACCTGCTTATGCTTCATGACGTGTAACATTATTGTTAGTCCTGTTTTGCCATGTAGTACAAAATAGTGTCTTGCTCGCTTCACTGTTGTAACTATATTTTTGCCCTAGTCATGTGTACTTACAGAAACATTTCAGAATGAAGTGACATCAACACAAAGATCTGCGAGAAGTGCGGCATGGCCGTTACCAAATGATTATGGATTGGAATTGGAATGTGCTGATGTTCTCGAGCATCAACTAGAGGTGGCAAGACAACGTGTACATGATTGTCAACATATAATCAACAAGTTGAGACTGGACATGCATGTATTAGATGCAGGAGTCAAAAAAATGAAACAGGACATTGAGGTAACCACGAAGGAATTGGAGATTTTGCAGACTGAAATTTGTGTTATCTGCATCCGGCCAATCCTATTTTCTAAAGAGATTATAGTTCAAATGGAGTTAAGTTGATGTGCGTCCATGATGTATGAGCTGTATTTGCCCAGTGTATGTAATTTGTTGTTTGTGTATGCTTTACTATCACCTATGGCTAACCATAATGCCCAGTGGGTATAATCGGCTGTAATTTCTTTATTGTTTAGTGTAGGATTATTCTATGTTTCTATGCCTTGGTCTCTTTGTTGTATAGTGTATGTATTTTAGAGGTGATAGTATTGAGTAGGATAACTCTTTGAATATGCTATATCATTCAAACGGGGCCCAATTCGCCCAAACGTTGTAGTGACCATGGCCCTCCACGGGCCGTACGATCCATGGGCCATGTGCGGGCCGTTGGATGCATGGGCCTTCAATGGGCCGTCGGATCCATGGGACTTCTATGTCTTGTAGGATCCATGGGCCTTCTACGTCTCGTAGGATCCATGGGCCTTGTAAGGGCCGACTCATCTATGGGCCTTGTACGGGCCTTTAATGGGCCGTAGAAGGGCTAGAGTGGAAATCATATGTTTTATTGGCTGACCATAATGGGCCGTATTTGGTGATGCTATGAAAATGGCCCAACAGATTAATGGTCCACAAACGGGCCGACTGTAACGACGGGCTGAATTTGGCCCTCAAGCAGAAAATGACAGTACCGGGCCGTAAGTAACCGAATGCTGCAAATGAGCCCAAGAATAAATGGGCCCTCAGAAGGCAGAAAGATAACTTGGGATGGAAACGGCCCAACGGAATAACATGCCGTTAATGGGTATAAAGTGATACATTGTTCATTACGGGCCAGTTTCACCACGGGCCGTTAATAGGAGTAAAGTGATACACTGTTCATTACGGGCCAGTTTCACCATGGGCCGTTAATGGGCCAAGAGTTACGAAGGGCCTCATATGGGCCGAAACCCGTCATGGGCCAAACATGGGCCAGAAGTGAAAATAGACTCGAATCATATTGGATGGCCCAGATGATGCTACTAGGCCTAATTCGGATAGGGCGTAACGGGCCTTGTTTAGTGGGCTGTAAATGGGCTATATGCGAACAGGCCGTTAACACGCATTCCATGGGCCGGCCCGCCGCCTTTTGACCAAGTCAAACGGGCCGGCCTTTTCACAGGAATGGGCCTCTATTGGGCCGTGCCACTTGTCGACGTATCATAGGCGCCTTCTGTCCAATGAGTCGATGACATCTGTCCGAACGATGAGCCGACACATGTTTCCTCCAGCCAATGATGATTTTACACATGGAAAATCCCCATTGGTCGGGGCTGTTAACGGGTTATCGGATCCAAAACTAACCCGATTGCTTAACGGCGTTCCGTTATGGCGGATGCCACGTGTCGGTCACCCTTGATGAAAGCACTTCTGTGACATGCGATTTATCATCATGGAGGTGGACGCTTCCGTGATGATAATTTTGGTAATGTCATGGAACACTTCTACGACAGCACAAGTATGACTATCTTGATTCTGTCATAAAATCGTCATGGATGTACATGCATGACAAAAAACGTGACCTACTGTGACAAACACGTATCATCACAAAAGTGTATTTTTTTGTAGTGCATGATGCTGGGCTTAAGCGCCAATGGGAAGTAATTGGCAAGCACCTTGTCGTCCCGGGCTCCGGCATCTTGCATCACAATGAGGTAGATGCTGAGGAACTCCGATGGGTGAGTCTTGTCGTTGTACTTCTCGCCAACATCGGGCTTGAACGTGCAGTGGGAGGGCCACTGGAACTGCCACACCTCACGGGTAAAGGTTGGGCAACCCACCTCGTAAGGTAGGCCACCGTAGCCTCCCAGTGCCGGGTGGTCAATAGTGGGCCTTGCCCGCCTATCTAACTAGTGGCGTGCATCACGCCGACGCTCGATGGTTGTTCGAGCGTCTTCAAGGGCTTGCTCCCGAAGAACTTGGCGCTGATCGCGGTGGGTCCCTGGATTGGACGATGCTATGGAAATGTTATCACAAGCGTCATCACGACGGATCGACACCCGCGGTAGCTGGCGTGGGGGAGGAGAGTGCAACGTGGCTGCGACACCTCTGACTCTTCCTCCACTGGCATGTGGTGGCTTGACGGACCGTCGGCCTACGGGCCCTGCTAGTCGCGGCTCATCTTTGTTGGCGATGCCGACGAGGCTCCGGACGATGGCCCTCCATTCGTCGAGCTTCTCCGCAGCAGGAGGAAAGTCGAGGAGCAGCTGCGCACGCGCCAGAGCTTTTCCTGGTGTGGACGGCGGTGAAAGCTGCGTGGATTGTGACGCGCTCTGACTTCTAACCACGTTAGAAGGAGCTCTGTCATGGCCCAGCGGCTGTCCACCACTTTCGCCAGCAACTCAGCGTGCATGCTGGCAACCCTCGTCCCGCGAAGGACGCGCATGACTCTTCCTACGGCGGCGCCTAGGGTCACCAGCGTGGTGACGCTGCTCATCGCGCACAACTTGGGAAGAGCGCGCCGTGGGCGCCAGCGTAGGTGTCTTGGAGGCCGCTGCGCTGCCGGTAGGTGGCACGGCGACGCACTGGGAGGGCCCTGCGCCACCTACGGGGGCCCCAGCTCCGTCTTTGGAATTTGCGGCGTGCGGCCCGTCGCCTTGCGCACGAACGACATCGATCGCCAGGCATGGACTGCCAGAGCGATGTGGGTGTTCGCGGGTCGCGCCTCGGGCTCTGTCCGCTACTCGCCCGCACCGGTACGGGCAGTCCGACTCCGGATGAACCGATCGCCGTGGTCGTCTTCCTCTTGGGAGCCATGGCGAGAAAAAACTGCTAGACTGGCTGCTAGACCAGATTCTCACAACTGCGCCCCCTACCTGGCGCGCCAAAGATGTTGGTGGGAACGGGCGCGGGGTTGTGAGAAGAGCGGGTCTAAGAGCCAGCACAAAGGTCGTTTACCCAGGTTCGCGCCGCGGGGATCGCGTAATACCCTAATCCTTCTTTGATGTGTATTTCAGTGTTCTTGAGCGAGCTATGGTGTGTTACTTGTTCAAAAGAGCCGAATCCCCCTCCAGTATGCCCCGGGCCTCCTTTTATAGTCGATGGAGGTGCTACAGTGGCACACAGGAGGTGGAAAGGGTACAATAGCTATACTTATCACCTGTCATTACGGGACAAGACGCATTAAATGCGCCCTTGTGGTGTCCCTTCTATTTGTCGCCGCCTCTCCTTGCTTTGACACACGTCCAGGCCAGCGAGGCGGACAGTGCCACGTAGGCTGGCAGGCGGCTGAGCTGGCGTGATGGCAGCATCTTCATGAAGATCTGCATGCCACCACGCAGGTGCTTGCTGAGTTGGCCTCGGGGCAACACGTCACCAGGCAGGTGCTCGCCTGGCTGGCTACGCTGGCAGCTACATGGGAACGGCGGTGGAGCCTTGCGGGGGCGGGCCTGGCCACAACCCTGTTGATGTCTTCGGCAAGGGTCTTGCCGGGGCGCCGGCAAGGGTCTTGCCGCGGCACTGCGGTCATCCTTGGCAAGGATCTTGCCGGAGGCCTCGTGGGTTTTCTTGGCAAAGGATCTTGCCGAGGATCGTTGTCTTCTGGTCCTCATCTGATATTGTGTCTTAGTGATCTTCACAAAGATCTACATGCCACCATGGAGGTGTCTCTCGAGCCTTGGTTCCAATGTGGATGATGATATTGGAAGCCTCGGGCTCAAGGGTGGCGCACTCCGCTGGTGTTGGGCAAGTTGCCCCGGCAAGGCTCTGGCCGGGGCTGTGGAAGCCGCCCTAGCAAGGGTCTTGCCGGGGGAGTCCACCTCACCCCCTTGCTCTTCGTGCTTCTAGTCTTGGCGTTGCTTGATTGTCTTGTGGCTTCGGCCTCCCTCCTCTGCCCTGCTAAGTGTGGCCGTGGGCGCGGCTCCGACTGCCCCTGCACAAGTAAAGGGGTACAAAGTAGAGCCCCTACTTCTGTACACCGACATAAGGAAGCAGCGCCAAGACTCTGGACAGATCCGAAGTTGGGGCCGCTCCGGCGCCGTGAACAACGGCGGGGTGAATAGGCTCCGGTACGGTTCACGCGGCCGTCATCGAGGCAGCTCCAGCAGCACGGAGTAAGAGGCACACGGCCCAGTGCACGACGGCAAATGGACAACGTCTCCGGCATTAGGGAGGAGGGCGGCTGTGAAATTGGTGCGGTGGGGGGCGCCATGGAGGAGGGGCCGAGGTTTCGTGGCTCGAGAGAAGGGAGCT
>NC_057801.1:112171933-112182978 GCF_018294505.1 Triticum aestivum | reverse complement strand
GGGATTGGGAGGGGAGTGGAACCATGTCTTACGGATGCATTTGTCTGAAATGTGAGGGGGAGTTACAGTTCTACCCCTGCCTTTAGGCTTCTCGGCTTGGGTCTGTGTACTGAGGGTCGGGGATAGTAGAGTAACTTTGCTTCTCCCCAAATAGTGGGCGGGAGCGATTTTGGGCGAGGAGGGCGTGTTTTTGAAATATAGTTGGCGCTAGCGATTTCGGGTGAGGAGAGCATGTTTTGAAATAGTGGGCGCGAGCTATTTCAGGCTAGGAGAGCGTGTTTGGCCGACCATGGTTTATGAATTATTCGGCACATGCCATTTCGGCCGAGGAGAAGGCACGCTTGGATGAAGTTATGAACATACCCTTGATGTACAATGGGCCAATTGATGCGTGTCCCACATAGGACGGTAATTTCGCATGTCCCATTTATTTGCTCGGGCGAATTCCACCGAGCAGAGGATGTTTAACTGTTCGTTCAAAATTTGGGAGAACGAGCATCCACATCTACCTTACCAAGTCGATTCGAATCAAATTTTGAAATATTAGCTTGCCACTTCTTTTTAAGATGGAGAGATGATGCTCGGGAGTAATGTGTTTTTACATGCTCGTTTCTAGCGATTTACTATATGACAAATACTTGACCCACTCAAAAACGGTAATCAAACCCAAAATGAAATATCTTGATTCAATGCAATAGCTCGTTCACCAGGTCAAATTAGTGAACTAAATCCAAAATTGAACACCTCAATAGACTAGCGTGTTGTACAGTATTATAGTACTCCATGAACATGTTGAAAGTCAAATTAATGAACTTGCTCGATATATGCATATATCCGTTCATGTGTGGATTGGAGACAACATGTTCTCCAATTTAAATATTTGAATGCAAGTTTACATCGAAACATGGTTTATATCAGTCTTTGATGCATAAATGCGACCTCCGCCTCTCCCGTACTCCTGCTCTCTCTCTCTCTCTCTCTTTGTGTGTGGGGGGGATCTTTCTAGTTCGCATGCATATATACTCCATCTATAGGTCTCTCTCGCACACCATGTATGATACTCTAGTCCAAGCTAGATATCTTGGGTGCACTCATCGTACACACACAAATTCCTTGGCTCGTTTCCTGTAACTCTCTCACGCACCACTCTGTCGTCTCGGAGCTCTTCCCCCTCTATCTCAAACTCTCCATATACCTGGGTCACACATACACATGCATATCTCACTCGCACTCGATAGGCCCATCTAGAACTCTATCTCTCTCCCTCGTTCTCTCTCCATCTCACACGCACACACACACAATCTCATGCCTAGCTAGCCAAGTATGATGGTCTCTCACTCAATTGTAGGCACACGCAGTCCCCCCTATATGTATATGACTAGCTAATCTTAGTCTCCATCACAAACATGTGCATGGTCTATCTCGATTTCTCTTGGGGCATCTTTCTATCGCGCATGCACCTCCCTCGATCTCCCACCCATATAGTCCCCTCACGATCTCGAGGGGATCTCTCTATCACAAACACACCCTCTCTCCCTCCCCATGCTTCCATGTTCTCCATGTGTGCCTCTCGACCTTTGTTCCTTGTTGGCCAGACCTCTATTGGACATGTGCTATAGGGGTGTCTCTCTCCATTGCAAACAATCACACACTAGCTATCTTCGCGTATCTCCTCGCCTCGCTTTCTATCTCAGAGATGCATGCGTGATATGTGCGCATAAGAAACGAAAAAACACACACTCTCTCTAATTTATCGTGTGTTGCCACTTTCTCTTTCACACACATACTCTTTTTGCACACTTACTCATTCTCCTTCACACACACTTGATCTCTCTCGACTTAGGCACTCTCCTCGGTCCATAGCATATAGATTTATTGAGAAGTCAAACATCACAAAGTTTCACCATGTACGTGGAGAAAAACAATTACATCTAGAATGGCAAACATATACCATTTCACTCTCTCTCTCTCTCTCTCTCTAGTTAGGGACTCTCTCACGTCCATACGCATATGGATGTTTTGAAAAGTCAAACCTCAGAAAAGTTTGACCAGATATATGTGGAGAAAAACATTTACATCTGGAACAATCATTAGATTCATCACAACATGAACTTAATTCATACTATCATTTATCTTTGGTATTGTAGATATAAGTAATTTCTTTATAAACTTGGTCAAAGTTTCAAAAGTTTGATTTAAAAAAATGTTAGAACTACATTATCGAACAGAGGGAGTAGCTCTTTCTCTCTCTGCTATCTCTCACGGGCCTCCCCTCTCACTCGAACTCTCTATACCGATGGATTATACGCTCACTGTGTAAGCGTATAGCTCCGTATATTGTTTAGTTGACCAGTCAACCAATCCACATGCTGCCTTGTTAGCTCGTGTTCTGTATATTCGTGTGCTGGCCCATGCGGCAGTGGGTGAAAATAAGTAAACTAGAGGCCCATCTGACACGCGATGAACTAAACAAAGTTGAAACCACTCCGGGTAGCACCCTCGCACGCTAGTAAATTGAGGGCGCATTGAGGACACACTTCTTCCGCGTGAAGGACGCACTCGCGCACCATTCACCACTGCGTGGTGGCTTGCACAGAAGGACACACTCTCCACACCTAGCACACAACACACACCAGCACACGTGTACACCGGCGTCGCCGCCGGCTGAGATGGACGGCGAGGAAGCCAACAAGCAGAGGCGGCTCGAGCCAAAACCGCGTCCGGCGAGCCTGGACTTCATCAGCAGCCTCCCCGATGACATGCTGCCCGTCCTTATCGGCCTCCTCCCCACCAAATCTGCCATGCGGACCGGCCTGCTCTCCTGGTGGTGGCGCCCCCTCTGGCGCCGCGTCCCCCTCAACCTCACCGTCGATAGCTGCCTTGGCGATGGGGATTGCAAATGCATGGCCGCAATCTGCAAGATCCTTTCATCGCACCCTGGCTAGCCAGACACCTTGACATCCGCATGTTCAGTACCAACTGCAAGGTCCAACCCAAGTTCGACGAGTGGTTCTTATCCCCCGCCTTGGATAAGCTCGAGGAGCTCAGCTTTGAAGTTGGATGATGTCACTCTCTGCCACTGTCCGCGCTATGCCTCACGCCAACACTGCGCTGCACCAGCTTCACCTCCTACTATCTTCCCCAGATTAATGTTGCGCCCGCCCTTCATCTCCCTCAACTCAAGCAGCTCGACCTCTTCGACATTGTCATCTTGAAGAAGGCTATGGAGCACCTGCTCCGCAGCTGTACTGCGCTTGAGTACCTTCTTCTTGAGCAGATCCACGGGTTCATTAGCCTCCACATCACCTCGACGAATCTCTGATGGATTTATGTGTCTTGCTGGCCCCGCAACAAGACATCAATTGGGAAGAGATCACTCCAGCTGTTCCTCGTTATGGTCATTGAGAATGCTCCTTTCCTTGAGAGATTGCTTGTATCGGATCTAGAAGGTCCAACAAAAATCAGGGTCATTGATGCGCCGAAATTCATAGCGTTGGTGTACTCATCTGCTAAATTCTCTGAAGTCTTTATTGGATCCATAATCGTTCAGGTACATCTCTCATCTTCTTCTCCGTCTTCTCGAAATTCACATTTTTAAATTTCTTCTTGATGTATTTACGACCGTCTTCTAGAAAATGATTACCACAAGCTTGACCTAGCCTATGCGCACAGCGAAGATCTTGGAAATAAAATCTATCGGCCCCAATCTAGATCAAGTTGTTGGATTCCTTACATGCTTACCGTGCACGGAGAAGCTACTCATCGAGGTGAAACTTCTTTCCTATTAGTAATAATACAATGTAGCTCAATTTTTTCGTAATTTTCCCAAATTACGATGACAAGTGTAGTGTTCAAAACTGCATCTACGCACTGCACCGAAAGAAATGTTTTTAGTATTTTTTTCTCACGTGATCACGTGCATCGTTTTTTTGTTGTACTACTATAGTAGCCTAGGCTAGTCATAGTGGAAAGTAACTTAGACTACTCCAGTAACTGTATGGTTACCCTAAGAGCAAGTACTACCTCCTTCCTGCTTTACTCTTCCTATTTTGTAGTATCAAAATTTGACCATAGATTTAACTGACAAAATGTTAATGCATGTCTCTCAGAACTATATCGTTGGATTTGTATTTGAACGTAATTTCAAATGGTGTAATTTTTAGTGACATGCATTGGCATTTTCCTAGGTAAATCCATGGTCAAAATTTTATACTAAATACGAGGCAGTACAAAAGTGGGCTATAACGGCCCTCCACTATGTAGGCCAAAACACGTGCCAAATTCACTTGTGTTGCATTTGGCATCGATGCCCTTCCATTGCTCACCTAGTGCCCTAATCTAGATCTCCTACTTTGCTCTGGTGCCAAATTAACTCACGCAATGAAAAAACACTTGCGTGGGAGAGAGAGAGAGAGAGAGAGAGAGAGAGAGAGAGGACTAAGGCAATAAAAAACACTTATTTGGGAGAGTGATAAAAAAAGACCCGAAAGTGAAAAATGTGCTGCACTATAACAATCTCATCAAATGCCTTGATCTCCATCTTACAGAAATTGATTTGGTCGACTACCGAGGTAGCACATCTAAGATTAAATTGGCCAGGTTCTTTTTCTGGAGGCAAGTGTGCTCAAGGTAATGAGCTTTGGCGTTCTTTGGTGCAACAATGAATGGCGTCCTGATCACCGCAAGCGTCAAAGCCTAAATGATAAAGTCTCTGCAGAAGCTTAATTTGTTTTTGAAACATCAAGTGGCCAGAGACTCGAAAACTTATTTTCGCATTAGTGACATGTTAGGGCCGTGGATTTTAGTTTGTACGATAATGCTGCATCCACCTAAAGTAACAAAAGTTCTTACGTAAACTTCCTAGTAATTCCCTCTTCGTAGGTGCAGCATTACTCCTAATATTTGTAATATTTGTTTGAAACTTGTAATATTGCCGTGTCCTATTCCTACGTTTTCAAAATCCTGCGAATCAAACAGGTCCTGAGTAGGTGATGATGTTGTGCCTCCCATCTTTCACCAATAGCCGTCTGATCTAGATCTGACGCATACAAACCAACCTTCTCCATTTTTTCAAAAATATGCCCGCACTTGTTCCCTATTTACAAATAACTCATTGTCTCTCACAATCAGCCTTATCTCCTCCCCACCACATCTAGAAGGCCATGGAAAAATCTGGTGCGATGGCCGTTGTCGGCTCCGTCCACCCCCAATCTTGGTGTTCCGTGCAATGCACGGGCATTTACACACGGGAAATTATGTCGAAGACGGCTAGTTGTAAGCAGGCTAGCTCTACAGCCATGATGACAGTGACTGGAGACGGTGAGGCTGACTATGGTATGCCGAACACGGCGCCTATACTCAGGTGTCATCTCCGGCGCACGGTCTTGTCACTTCACTATGAGGAGGAGCATGTAATAATTTGACCAACGGGTAGTACAGTGCTACTACATTGGTAGTACTACTACTAGTACTACTAGCACCACCGTATGGATTTAGGAGTACTACCACGTCCATCTAGATTTTAGTATTTGACTAGCAATATCTAGTAATGCATGTCACAAAAAATGTACTACTCCCTCTATAAATAAATACATGGTGTATTGTTTTATTCCTATCGGCGAGAGACCTTAATGTATTTTTGCTAATTAATAGGATTACATGCAATGAACTAAACACTGCATGTCATGTTTGGTAGTCTCAAGTCATTGAAAGCATGCACGGCCCACATCTCTCATTGGTTGATATGTCATAGAATAAGAAATGAGGAGGGAATTAATGTACCGTGCCTAAGTGTTTTGGGATTATTTCATTTTCGTAAGGTGACTTACACAACATTTTTGTTTACATGCATTAACATTTCATTAGTTAAATCAAAGGTCTAAACTTGGCGCAAAATGCAAAAGGGACCAATAAAACTGTAAACATCAAACTTCTCTCGTTTGTCCCCAACTAGAGGTCCGGTGAGATGACTATACTGCACCGGCACGGAGGGGGACGCAACTTCATTGACTTACTACAACTGCCTTTGGGTGAATGACACGTGGGCCCAACGGGTCACTACTAGGGAAATGCCTATACACAGAATCTTACCAGCAGCGCTCTTCAAAATACCACGCTACTGCTATTTAGCAGCAGCGCGTGTTACAAAAATGCGCTGCTGACAGGAAAATAGCAGTAGCGCGTCCACCGCATACAGAGCTACTGCTATAGTTGCCATGACCTCGCCCCCGCTAGTTATAGCAGTAGCGCATTATACTAAACAGCGCTACTGCTATTCAAATTAGCTATAGAGCTTTTTGGCAAACACGCTACAACTATCCCTACCTTATCCCCACGCGCACGACCGGCCCTCTCACTCACACTCTCACTCTTGCCCGCGTAACCGTCGTCGTGCGTCGCCGCCGCCGCCGCCTTCGTCCATCCGCCACCGAGGTACTCCCCTCCTTCCTTCCCCCGTCCCTCCTCCTCGCACATCCTCCCTCCGCCTGCGACCGCCCCTCCCTCCTCCACCGCCGCCCTCCTCCCTCCTCCTGCGGCCGCCCCTCCTCCCTCCTCTGCCGGCAGCCCTCCTCCCACCGTCCTCGACCTCGCCGCCCCTAGCTTCCTCTCCATCGCCCCCACCCCCTGCCACTAGTTAGTACTAGATTTAGTAGTAGTAGATGTTAATTTAGGGTTCATAGCTAGTACTAGATGTTGCTTAGTTAGTACTAGATTTTTAGTAGTAGTAGTGGTAGTTGAACTACTTTAGTTGTAGTTGAACTAGTTTAGTAAGTAAATTAATAAACTAGTTGAACTAGTTGAATTAATAGAACTAATGTATTTTTAGTAAGATAATTAATATAACTAGTTGCACTACTTTATTTTTAGAAATAACTAGTTTTTTTTTTCTATTTATAGTAAGTTTATATTTAGTAAGAACTAGTTGAATTAATAAAACTAGTCGAACATGTCATATTTGTTGTTATTTTTTAGTTTAAGAAATTATTCGGGATGTATTAGTGATAACTTATATGGTTTCAGGTGACCACCGTCGTCCCCGTCACCGACCCCCTCCGACATCCCCGCCGTCGTCCTAGTCACCGACCCCCTCCGACATCGAGGTGAGACCAGCCAAATATCCTTGTATATCTTTTGTTGTTGCTCAAATGGGATATGTGGTTTCCCAACTGGCCGTTCATGTTCAGTTTACATCTCCGAGTGGCCTATGTTTTGCCGGAGTGTTGATTAATTTCCGTTCCGCCAAATTTCAGGCGCTCGATATGTCATTTTTAGCAAAGGTCATGCCGGATTTTTTCGTGAATTCTGGCATGACTTGTGCTAGAATATGTACAAGTTTAATCTTTGAATTATGATTGTAGGAAATGGCTTACTCGGACAACGACAATCTCCCGGGGGAGTGTAGCTGGTGCCACGAGGATCGAGGTATGTGCGACACGTTCGTTCGGCTGTACGAAGATCGGCGCTTCAGCATTAAGCTCGAGGAGACCTTCGATTGTGAAACGGTACGCAACAACGACAAGTGTTTTTTTCGTAATTAAGCATGACTTCAACTATTTCAACGTCTAATTTTCATATTTTACAATTCGACTAGCTTATGCCATGCCATGCAAGATGCTATGTCTTGGAGAGGATGGGTTTTGAAGACCATGAAAATTTCAAAACAAAGAAAATACACCTAAGGACCCATCATGATATGGATTTTGAAGTAAATCTGTGCAATGCTAAGAGCGTAACCCATTTTGGTTGCCAAAATTGGGAAGCACTTTGCAAAATGTATGGTTTTTATGAGGGTATGATTGTCACCATGGATCTTGGTGATCTTGACAATGAGGAAGACAATATGGACATTTGGGTCCTTGTTGATACGCTTCCGATTGTACCGCTATGTGAGTTTCTCAAACATAGTTATTAACTAATTTATATTGTTTATTTCAAAATAGTTGATAGCTTATTTCCGTTGACAGCTTATTTTGATTCTTCAAAGACTGTGTGGAAGATGGTAGATAAAACCCACTACACCGATGGCACCGAATTAACGTATAAGGAGAAAAATCATCTGATCGCATTTTGTACTCTTCTTGAGAATTACAATGACTATTATCGAACTCCTCCAAATTATGGTGAATACGTGCCACTAGTGCATGTGTTGAACCACGATAACTTCTCTGGAGATACCCTGGTAAGATTTTTTTACTATTACGACATCCGTGCATCTTTTGCATACTTCTAAAACTAGTACATCATTGCTAACTACGAAGTTATTATTATGTTTTTCAACAAAAACTCCCGATGGATTGTGTGCCTCATTTGATGTCTCTGCATGGTCGCCTCTCAGTTCTGAACATACTGCCAGGTAAATCTACGGAGCTCACCTGTGCATATCGGATTTCTAAAACCTGTGAACACATGATCATCAAAGAATGGAAGAAATGTATGGACATTCGCAAGGAGGTTCTTGGAAGTAACATTCAGCGAAAGGCAAGAATTGGAGATAGGCTAATCTCCATCCTCCATAATGGAGAGTCAGGGGCTATCTTGTTTTTTGCTATTTTACCTTAGAAAATGTAGTAGGTCTTAATCGAATGTAATAGGTCCTATGAGGTACAATATGTTTATTATGTGGTAATGTGTTAGAGTTGATAATGATAATCTTGAGGAGGTGTTATGTGATGTCAATGATGAAAACGATGATCTTGAGGAGGTGTTATATGAGAATGATGTATTATGACGATAAGTTGTTAATGATATGATGATGATGATATTATTATATCATTGGGTGAAAGAACCGCGGATTAGTTTCAAGTGGATGGACATCCACTTGAAACTAGTCCATGGTTCTTTCACCCCATGATGTAAAAACAATCTCTAAATTCCTGTTGTATGAAAACTTGTGTAAAGGTGTATGAATACAACATGAAATAGAAAAGAAATAAAATACTAAATAATAGTAGCGCGGGAGAGGAGAAGCGCTACTACTAATTACCAGTTGCAATGTTCTGAAGAAGCGCTGCTACTAAGTCAATTTAGCAGTAGCGTGGGTCCAGACGCGCTACTGCTAAGCATTAGCTGTAGCACCTTATCACTAGCGCTCCTGCCCGCGCTACTGATAGGCCCAAAACCCACGCTGCTGCTAGGCTTTTCCCTAGTAGTGGGTGGCTGGCCCACCTATCATATAGCCAAAGGCAGGTGCAGTAGAGGGCAGAGGAGTAGATGGCCGACACACACGTGAATTCAACGCAATCTGCGCTTCTCATATAAAGGCTCCCCGCCAGTCAAATCTAGTACGAAATCCTACGCACCTATGCATGCTAACCAAGGGCAAGAGTGATCACTCGTATCGCTAGATCAGTTGACTAGAAGCTAAGCTAGACCCATGGAGGCGATGAGCGCGAGCATCAGCCGACTGTGCCAGATGGTCCACGACGCCAGCCTGCGGCCCATCATCGAGGAACGTCTCCAGGTAGTGCTTGAGGCCGCCAGGGCGAGGGGCCGCTTGGATGACAGCTTCATCTCCTTGTTCGACGAGGTCCTCATTGGTTTCCTCGACAAGTTCACCGTCGTCAAGAAGCTCGCAGACGACCTTGACGTACGCCTCCAGCCGGCGCGCCCAGGCTTTGCGATGCCCGCCACCCTCAACGGCCACAATGGTGACAACCTCTTCGACGCACAGGTGGCCCTGTGACTGCCCGCCGTCGCGCCGGAGAATGTCCACCTTGAGGTCGCGCTCGCCGCGCAGCGCCTGGCGCAGCAAGACACCATCGACATAATCACCCACGTCTACACACAAATCGTCCATAAGGACTACTACATGCAAGAGGAGGACGATAGGACGCTGGCCTTCTTGGACCGTAGGGCAACCTTTGACGACATTGTTTAGAAGCACATTGAGCTCGCTGCCAATGCCGCTGCTCCTTACACGTCGGTTGGTGACCCGACGCACTAGGGCGTGTGGATGTTGTTGATGGATCCGTATGTATTTTTATCTTTTCGTCAAGTCCATGAGTAGTATATGGAACTACTAGTAATTATCTTACCTTTCGCATCAACTTCATAATTTTTGTACGTACTCCATGCATGAACGACGCCAGAACCAAACTTCTCATTACTCTAGGGAAAAATTGTTATTTCTATCTATCGGTCGCGCCATGGAGCAGAACCAAATTTTACAAGTTACAAGTTCAAAAGGAAAAGCCTGCTGTGTTCGCGTTACACCCCCACACGGTTGGTCCGGCACGCCGCTCAAAGGGGAATGCGTGCGGTGTTGCATTCACTACAAAAAAAAGACACATTCATGACATTTTGGGCCGAACAATTTTTTTTTCTGTCATACATATGACACTTCTATGACGATAATTGTGACAAAACCTGGTATCATCATAAATGTGGTGGGCTCCTACTTCTATGACAAAAAATTATGACAGAAAATGGGATTTTAGTCCTGGGCGGGCCAGAGACGCAGCTACATGACATTCTTTGGGCTGTCCATGAGGGAAAAAACCGTGGTAGAAGCGAGGGGGAGGAAAATTTCGGGGAGTTGCCAGTTACTGTGGGAGAGCGATGCGCGTTTCTCTCGTAGGTACGCACGTGTGTGCGAGGTATTGGCTCTAACTAAAGCCGAGCGAGGTGTTGGGCTCTAACTGAACCCGAGCGATTGCACTGCAAGCTACGTGTTACTGAACCCGAGCGATCGATCGATGGCTGTTAACCGAACCCGATGGAGCGATTCCTTCGCTACTTCTCCTAACTGAAGCTGATCGATGCTGCCTCTGGGATGAATAGTGAGTGTTTCGGGGGGGTTTGGAGGAATAGTGAGCGGTGGCGTTGCCTTTGGATGAACAGGAACCCGTGGTGTGGAGGGCTGGATGAATAGTAGACGGTGGAGGGGTGGCCATGGAGGGGTGGTTGAACAGGACCCTGTGGTGTGGAGGGCTGGATGAACAGTAGACGGTGGATGGGTGGCCGTGGAGGGGTGGTTGAACAGGACCCCGTGGTGTGGAGGGCTGGATGAACATTCAACGGTGGAGGGGTGGTTGAACAGTAGCCAG
>NC_057801.1:112148044-112171554 GCF_018294505.1 Triticum aestivum | reverse complement strand
CGGTACGCCGGGCCCCTCCCGATCAACAGGACCCCCGTTTCGACCGTAGGAGGTCCGTTTCGTCCGTTTTGCGGTACGCCGGGCCCCTCCCGATCAACAGGACCCCGTTCCGAACTTGGCCGGTCGAACACAAGGCCGTTTCCTCCGTTGTGCGGTACGCCAGGCCTCGTTTCCATCGCCTGTTCCGTCCAAGCCCTCCCGATGAACACGACCACGCATTCCATTCTGACCCAGCCGGTTGGCTCCCCATGAACATGACAACGATGCTGTTTCTCCGTTCCGTCCCAGCCATGTACGTATGCACGATAGGCGTTAGAGACCCTGCAGGTATGTATGTACGTGGCCATATTTTCTTTCTTGCACCCTCGCCGCTGTACGTACGTGTACATGCTACGTGCGTGCCTCTACTACGACACGTGCACGCCTCTACATCTACGACATGTGCGCGCCTCTACATCGACCAGTATGTACGTACACATTCGCGACCAGAATGACAACGCTACGTACGCTTCGACCAGGTGGGTCCCGACTATCAGACACTTCCTTGCGTGCGAAGATGTAGCTGGTGGGTCCCAGCAGTCAGGGGGCGAATCGTTTTTTTTGCCCGGACGCACTTCAGTGCGTTCGAAGATGTAGCTGGTGGGTCCCAGCAGTCACGGGGGCGAGTCGTTTCTTTTGCCCGCACGCATTTCCTTGCGTGCGAAGGTGTAGCTGGTGGGTCCCAGTAGTCAGGGGGGAAACGTTTTTTTCGCGAAATATGGTGGCCTGTCCGGTGGGTCCCAGCCGTCAGGTGGAGGAATAATTATTTGCGCGTAATAAGGAGGCACTTCCTTGCTGTAGCCATGGACCCAGCTGTCAGCCTCTCCACGTACAGTCCACGTCCGATGGAAGCTGTTCCTTGACCATGTTGACCACGCCGCGCCGAGAGCACCAGGGCCGTGGACGACGGCAAGGCCTAGGAAGGGGACGACGGGGAGCTGGGGAAGACGCGGCAATGGATGCCCACGCGTAGAGGAGTACGAGGGTTCACTGGTTCGCTGCGGTGTGAGGCTGCCGTCGCCGCAAAATAACAGGGGGTGTGGGTGAGTAGAGGGATGGCCTGGCCAGCGGTGGGAGTAGTAAGGGGCGGTGAGGCCTCCGCCGCATCGCAGCCGGCCATGGGAGGTAGGAGCATGAGGCACGACCGGCGCTGGTTTGGGAGGCTGGAGCAAGAAGACCGGAGGTTGAAGAAGCACTACGGCCGTTGGATGGACATCGTACGGTCACTGGAGCTAGAATCGTGCATATTGACTAAGTTGACAAAGCCCTGCGTCCCCGTCAACTTAGTAGGCCCACAAGTCAGCCTGCCACTATTGCCACTATACTGGGTCCCAGCTAACAGGGGGAGTATTTTTTTTGTGCGTAATAAGGAGGCACTTCCTTGCGTGCGAAGATATAGCGGGTGGGTCCGAGCTGTCAGCGGAGGTAACATTTTTTTCGTGAAATACTGAGGCCCTTTCGGTGGGTCCCTGATGTCAGGTGGACGAATCGTTATTTTGCGCGTAATAAGGAGGCATTTCCTTGCGTGTGGCCGTGGACCCAGCTGTCGGCCTCTCCATGTACAGTCCACTTCAGATGCATGTCGGTCATTGACCAAGTTGACCAGACCGCGCCGAGAGTACCAGGGCGGTGGACGATGGCGAGGCCTAGGAAGGGAACGAAACGGAGGCAGGGAAGACTCAGCAGTTGTTTCCCACGCGGAGGGGAGTATGACTGAACGAGGGTTTACTGGTTCTTCTACCGTCGCCGGAGAATAACAGCAGGTGTGGGTGAGTAGAGGGATGGCTAGGCCAGCGATGGGAGTACAGTGGGGCGGTGAGGCCTGCGCGGCAGCACAGCCGGCCGCGGGGAGGAGGGAGCAGGCAGTCCCGCCGGCGCTTGTTTAAGCGGCTAGAGCAGGAAGAGCAGAGATTGAAGAAGCACGATGGCCGTTGGATGGACATCCAACCGTCAGTGCTTGTGCGTCAACCTTTTTTTAGGAAAGCCTCAAATCTGTGGAAAATAGCATACATCCCATCTGCCATTATTTCTAATAATTTACAGCCCATTTGCTAATTCTTAAGGTTTTTTTTGGAGCCCATATTCTTTGTTAGCATTACAGCCCATATTGTGGCCACGGTTAAAAAATTATACGAAATTTTTCATATTTCGATGTGGTCTGAACTGTTTTTAATCCTGAAATTTTGACTCACATTCAAACTGATTTTAAAAAGAAATGTATATCAATATAAAATCCAACAAATTCTCCACGCATAAAAATTAATGTAATTTAAGATCTTGAAATGAAAAAAAATATTTGAAACTAATTGCCGGTTTGATGTGTTTTAAAAATGTACAGCCCATTTCTCATTACTGATGGGCCATTTTCTCGGCCAGCCGAATGAAAAGCTCTCCTCGTCTTGAAAGATTTGCAGCCCAACAGGCCTGACAAAGCGACTTAATTGGCAAATCACAAAAAATTGTGCTGCGGCCGTGGACCCAGCTGTCAGCCTCTCCATTTATAGTACTCTTCCGATGGAAGTCGTTCCTTGACCATGTTGACCAGGCCGCGTGGAGAGCACCACGGTGGTGGACGACGACGAGGCCTAGGAAGGGGACGACGCGGAGCCGGGGAAGACGCGGCAGTGGAAGCCCGCGTAGAGAGGTGTACGAGGGTTCACTGGTTCAGCTGCGGTGTGAGGCTACCGTCGCCGCAGGGCCTGGCCAGCTGTGGGAATAGTAGGGGGCGGTGAGGCCTCCACAGCAGCACAGCCGGCCACGGGAGGCAGGAGCATGCGGCACGACCGATGCTGCTTTGGGCGGCTGGAGCAAGAAGACCAGAGGTTGAAGAAGCACTACGGCCGTTGGATGGACATTGTACGGCCACTGGAGCTAGAATCTTTCATATTGAGTAAGTTGACAAAGCCCTTCAGCCTCGTCAACTTAGTAGGCCCACAAGACAGTCTCCCACCAAGATGGGTCCCAGCTAGCCGGGGGAGTATTCATTTTTTTGTGCATAATAAGGAGGCACTTCCGGTGGGTCCGAGCTCACAGCGGGGGGAAAGTTTTTTTCGCGAAATACGGTGGCCCGTCCGGTCGGTCCCAGCAGTCAGGGGGAAATGATTTATTTCGAAAAATACTGGTGGCCTGTCCGGTGGGTCCCCGCTGTCAGGTGGAGGAATAAATTTTTTCTGCGTAATAAGAAGGCACTTCCTTACGGCTGCCGTGGACCCAACTATCAGCCTCTCCACGTATAGTACTATTCCGATGGAAGTCGGTCGTTGACCACATTGACCATGCCACGCCGAGAGCACCAGGCGGTGGACGACAGCGATGCCTAGGAAGGGGACAACCCGAAGCCGGGCCAGGAAGGCAGGAGCAGGCGGTAGCACAGCCAGCCACGGGAGGCAGGAGCAGGCGGCATGACCGGCACTGCTTTGGGCGGCTAGAGCAAGAAGACCAGAGGTTGAAGAAGCCGTATGGCCGTTGGATGGACATCATACGGTCACTGGAGTATTGACTAAGTTGACAAAGCCCTCCGTCCCCGTCAACTTAGTAGGCCCACAAGTCAGCCCAACAATATGGTGGGTCCCAGCTAGCAGGGGGGTATTCATTTTTTTGGGCGTAATAAGGAGGCACTTCCTTGCGTGCGAAGATATAGCTGCTGGGTCCGACCTGTCAGCGGCGGTAACATTTTTTCACGAAATACTGAGGCCCTTTTAGTGGGTCCCTTATGTCAGGTGGACGAATCGTTATTTTGCGCGTAATAAGGAGGCATTTCCTTGCGTGTGGCCGTGGACCCAGCTGTCGGCCTCTCCATGTACAGTCCACTTCAGATGCATGTCGGTCGTTGACCAAGTTGACCAGACCGTGCAGAGAGTACCAGGGCGGTGGATGATGGCGAGGCCTACGAAGGGAACGACACGGAGGCAGGGAAGACTCAGCAGTTGTTTCCCACGCGGAGGGGAGTACGACTGAACGAGGGTTTACTGGTTCGTCTACCGTCGCCGGAGAATAACAGCAGGTGTGGGTGAGTAGAGGGATGGCTAGGCCAGCGATGGGAGTACAGTGGGGCGGTGAGGCCTGCACGGCAGCACAGCCGGCCGCGGGGAGGAGGGAGCAGGCAGTCCCGCCGGTGCTTGTTTAAGCGGCTAGAGCAGGAAGAGCAGAGATTGAAGAAGCATGATGGCCGTTGGATGGACATCCAACCGTCAGTGCTTGTGCGTCAACCTTTTTTTAGGAAAGCCTCAAATCTGTGGAAAATAGCATTCATCCCATCTGCCATTATTTCTAATAATTTACAGCCCATTTGCTAATTCTTAAGGTTTTTTTGGAGCCCATATTCTTTGTTAGCATTACAGCCCATATTGTGGCCACGGTTAAAAAATTATACGAAATTTTGCATATTTCGATGTGGTCCGAACTGTTTTTAATCCCGAAATTTTGACTCACATTCGAACTGATTTTAAAAATAAATGTATATCAATATAAAATTCAACAAATTCTCCACGCATAAAAATTAATGTAATTTAAGATCTTGAAATGAAAAAAATATTTGAAACTAATTGCCGGTTTGATGTGTTTTAAAAATGTACAGCCCATTTCTCATTACTCATGGGCCACTTTCTCGGCCAGCCGAATGAAAAGCTCTCCTCGTCTTGAAAGATTTGCAGCCTAACAGGCCTGACAAAGCGACTTAATTGGCAAATCACAAAAAAACTGGGCTGCGGCCGTGGACCCAGCTGTCAGCCTCTCCACTTAGAGTACTCTTCCGATGGAAGTCGTTCCTTGACCATGTTGACCAGGCCGCGTGGAGAGCACCACGGTGGTGGACGACGACGAGGCCTAGGAAGGGGACAACGCGGAGCCGGGGAAGACGCGGAAGTGGAAGCCCGCGTAGAGAGGAGTACGAGGGTTCACTGGTTCGGCTGCGGTGTGAGGCTACCGTCGCCGCAGGGCCTAGCCAGCTATGGGAATAGTAGGGGGCGGTGAGGCCTCCGCGGCAGCACAGCTGGCCACGGGAGGCAGGAGAATGCGGCACGACCGATGCTGCTTTGGGCGGCTGGAGCAAGAAGACCAGAGGTTGAAGAAGCACTACGGCCGTTGGATGGACATTGTACGGCCACTGGAGCTAGAATCTTTCATATTGACTAAGTTGACAAAGCCCTTCAGCCTCGTCAACTTAGTAGGCCCACAAGACAGTCTCCCACCAAGATGGTCCCAGCTAGCCGGGGGAGTATTCATTTTTTTGTGCATAATAAGGAGGCACTTCCGGTGGGTCCGAGCTGACAGCGGGGGGAACGTTTTTTTCGTGAAATACGGTGGCCCGTCCGGTCGGTCCCAGCAGTCAGGGGGAAACGATTTATTTCGAAAAATACTGGTGGCCTGTCCGGTGGGTCCCCGCTGTCAGGTGGAGGAATAAATATTTTCCGCGTAATAAGAAGGCACTTCCTTATGGCTGCCGTGGACCCAACTATCAGCCTCTCCACATATAGTACTATTCCGATGGAAGTCGGTCGTTGACCACATTGACCATGCCACGCCGAGAGCACCAGGCGGTGGACGACAGCGATGCCTAGGAAAGGGACAACCCGGAGCCGGGCCAGGAAGGCAGGAGCAGGCGGTAGCACAGCCAGCCACAGGAGGCAGGAGCAGGCGGCACGACTGGCGCTGCTTTGGGCGGCTGGAGCAAGAAGACCAGAGGTTGAAGAAGCCGTATGGCCGTTGGATGGACATCATACGGTCACTGGAGTATTGACTAAGTTGACAAAGCCCTCCGTCCCCGTCAACTTAGTAGGCCCACAAGTCAGCCCAACAATATGGTGGGTCCCAGCTAGCAGGGGGGTATTCATTTTTTGGGCGTAATAAGGAGGCACTTCCTTGCGTGCGAAGATATAGCTGGTGGGTCCGACCTGTCAGCGGCGGTAACATTTTTTCACGAAATACTGAGGTCCTTTTAGTGGGTCCCTTATGTCAGGTGGATGAATCGTTATTTTGCACGTAATAAGGAGGCATTTCCTTGCGTGTGGCCGTGGACCCAGCTATCGGCCTCTCCACGTACAGTCCACTTCAGATGCATGTTGGTCGTTGACCAAGTTGATCAGGCCGCGCCGAGAGCACCAGGGCGGTAGACGACAACGAGGCCTAGGAAGGGAACGACAGGGAGGCAGGGAAGACTCAGCAGTTGTTTCCCACGCGGAGGTGAGTACGACTGAACGAGGGTTTAGTGGTTCGTCTACCGTCGCCGGAGAATAACAACATGTGTGGGTGAGTAGAGGGATGGCTAGGCCAGCGATGGGAGTACGGCCGGGCCGTGAGGCCTGCACGGCAACATAGCCAGCCATGGGAGGAGGGAGCAGGCAGTCCCGCCGGCGCTTGTTTGAGCAGCTAGAGCATGAAGAGAGATTGAAGAAGCACGACAGCCGTTGGATGGATATCCAACAGTCACTACTCTCGTGTGTTGACTAAGTTGACAGGGCGTTGCGTGTGCGTCAACCTTTTTTTTATGAAAGCATACGCGTCAACCTGTAGTAGGCACACAAGTCAGCCTCAAATCTGTGGAAAACAGCATACAGCCCATCTGCCATTATTTCTAATAATGTACAGCCCATTTGCTAATTTTTAAGATTTTTTTGGAGCCCATCTTCTTTTTGTTAGCATTACACCCCATATTGTGGCCACGGTTAAAAAGTATACAAAATTTTGCATATTTCGGTGCGGTCAACTGTTTTTAATCCAGAAATATCGATTCACATTCAAACTATTTTGAAAAATAATTTATATAAATATAAAATCAAAATAATTGTCCACGCATAAAAATCAATGGACTTTAATATCTTGTAATGAAAAAAATGAAACTAATTCCCGGTTTATGTATTTTTAAAATGTACAGGTCATTTCTGGGCAAACCGAATGAAACTCACGTCGTCTTGAAACATTTGCAGCCCAACAGGGCCGATAAAGAAAGTAGGCCTTATTTGGGTATTTCTTTAAAAAAATAGAACTGGGCTAGCCATTTTCAGCAAGAAAAAAACACAACTGGGCTCATGATGTGGTAAACATAAATAAAACCCTGGCTAGACGGGCCACCGCCCCTACACAGCCCCGTTGTTACCCTGATCCGTCGCTAAAACTAGTATAAATAACAACTGCTTGTTCCTCATTGTCTAAAAAAACTGCTTGTTCCTCAAAAAAAATGCGCGACTTGTTGGGTCCCTGGTGTCAGCCGCTCGTAGTGTAATTCTCTCGTTTATTGACTACGTTGATGATGGCGTGAGCCCCAGATGTCCAACCATTAGGAGGAACCATATTTTTGGGCTTGTACTATAGAGGCACTTGCTTGCGTATAGCCATGTCACTGGTGGGTCCCTACTGTCATCCTCTCCACGTACAGTCATCTCCTTGTTCCTCTCGGTTGCTGACGACGTTGACAATGCAAGAGGGCGTCGCACCGCGCACGGCGAGCGAACCAAGGCCTCAAGGCGGAGGATGACGGCGAGGCCTCGGACAGAACGAACAAGAGCCGTTGAAGATGCGCCGGTCCAGTCGCAGGCGGAGGGGAGTACGAGGGTTGACTGGTGGGGGTGGTGGGGGCTAGTCACTTGGCTTCTGTAATGCACATTGAGCTCAAGCAGCCGGCGTGAGTGATGTTATTTCCCTTGGTTGTGATTTGTTACAATATTTCACTCTAAATTAAACAAATGGCAAGCCATTTTCCTTGTTTCAAAGAAAATATGACAGTCACAGCCGAGTTGAAAAGGGCAGGAACATCTAACTCCAACTTACAAACTGTACAAAAGCACGAGGGTTGATTGTTCATCAGGTTTACAAACTCCAGCACTGTTTTCGGCAGTCACAGTCAAATGGATCGGTCAGGTCCATAGAATGAACATCCTGGATCGTAAAATTTACTGGATTATGACCACAATATGTTGTAAATAGAAGCCCGACACGTTCATAAGCTCTTTTGCCCACCTGAAACTCCTTTTATTGCTCTTCGACATACCCATCCGTCAAAACCATGCTGCTGATAAACTTAAGCCTCATGGACAATAGTAACCTCGCATTCAGCAGGAAGAATGTGACAAATCTTGTGTTTGCACGGTTGGCTACATATCGTTCTAGCGTTATTGTCTTGAATCGAATCTCATGGGAAGTGAGAAAATCCCGATGCTTACGAATCCACAGATTGGTTATAACTTTCTTACCCCGTCCTGTTGCCTAAATAGACATGAAAATTGAAAATAGTTAAGGTCTAAAAGAAGAGTGTCGAAAGAGCAACAGCTGAACGGTTAATTCTAGTACACTATATGCGGGCTTCCAATGTGCGTGAAATTATCACCTTTATATACAACTTCTCCAGACATGGAAAGCATTGTAGCAAGCCAATAATCTTATTCAGATCAAAACTATTCATTTGGATATATAAGATCTTGACAGAATCCAGCACCATTGATAGGCCATCCATGGAGAAACTCTTCATTGAGCATAGAACATAATATTAGTACAAAATGTGTACTCCAAGATGATATATAAATTATGCGCAGAAATTTAAAATGCAGCATATGGTTACAAGTGTAGATGATAATATAAAGTACCTAAAGAACTCTGGAGCCAAACACCATATTGAAATGAGCACAGAGATCATGTATTACACCCAAGGTCTCCAGTTTAGGCGCAGAGAGGACGGTTATTTCCAACGGTGAATAACTAGAATCAAGGATCAACCTTTGAAGTGAAGGGGCATCTTGGATGATGAGCTGCCTTCCGTCAAAAGAAATTCCAATTCTTACAAGGTTAGGCGACTTTATTTGGAGACAACCGATTCTAACTGTGAAAACAAGCACCAAGCACTCCAGCGCAGGGCAACTGGAGTGGATGATGTTGTGCAATGAGGCCTCTGATATACGAACCCACACAAGTGAAAGTTTCTTGAGAAATGGGAGTCGAAGGTTTAGTACCAGATTGTCTGGAAGGTAGCACAGCGCAAAGGTGGCGGTGTGGAGAGAGGAGGAAAACCGCGAGATGGACATCAGTGCTGAGGGCACAAGTTCATGGTGTTCTGTATGTGGTATGTGATTTCCAGGGGAATATTAGAACTCAAGCAGCTGTAGTGATGTGAATTCAGGTGATTTCAGCCAGGCGTCCACCGTGCAGGGCATGGTATGCTTGCTCAGGTAGCATGACGGGATGTAGAGGCTTTGAACGGAGCCCTGGTGGGAGGAGATGATGGCTCTGGGGATTTCAAAATCATTAAAGAGAGATAGCTGATGACAGTCGAGATTAAGGGGCACGGCGCGCCATAGAGGGCGCCACCGAATTGAGAGGACTTGGGTGCGGCAGCAATCCTTGGTGGGGAGAAGCGAGATGATCTCCCTAAGGACGGCGTCCGGGAGATCGCTGATGCGGTCCACCCGAGATTCTTTGGGTTCCTGGGATCCGATGGGGGCGGGGTCGCCACTTCTCCCCGCGCTACCGGGTGCGGGATCTACAACAGGCAACGCCGCTGGCGGGAGTCTCATCTTCTTGGCGCTGGGGTCACCCGACTCCATTTTCCTCGAGGGTGTCGCGTCGCGCTCACGGATTTGAGCAGAGTAACGAATGACGAGCCTAGTTGTAGTGCGAGCGAAGAAGAAGGGGAGCTGGGCGTTTTCTATAGGAGTAAGGAAGAAGGGGAGCTGGGGTTTTCTGTAGGAATGAGCTGACGTGAGGTGGGTGGGAGCGAGGAGGAAGAAGAGCACCCAGGTTTTTTTGTGGGGGAGGGGGGGGGGGCGGTGTGCTAGGTGTGGGTAGCGCCTTTTGAATTGATTTTACTATTTACTAGTGTGGATTGGCTGTTTTGTCTTGGGCCCAGAGAAACAATTACTACTAGTACAGTGGAGACACTCTACAACTACCCAGAAAAATAATTACTACTAGTACAGTGGAGGCACTCTACCGCTTCTGGCTCCTCCTAGGTCATTGAAACGTCTCCCTCTACTGAATGCCGTTATACTTTTGTTCACTGACATGCGGGCCATGCAGCGCGTGGGCCCAAATGCCATCCACCAAATTAGCAGGCAGTATGCAGGGTGAGAGTCACCCCGGTCATAGCGCGGCAGTAACGAGCCGTCGTATCACAAAACCCCACCTCCCCGCAGTCTAAGTTTGACGGACGAAGCAACCATCATTTCACTCCTCCCCGAATCCCCTTCTCCCTCACCGTCTTCAAGAAAGGCAACACTCGCATCTGCCACTGTTCTTCTCTGCCAATGAAGGGAAGGTAAGTGGATCCGTGATGTTGGTATATTTTCGTTCAGAGAAAAATAAGAACTTTTGCAAAGCAGTAACCGATCCTCACTCTCTTTTTTGTTTCATTGTCATTGCGATTGTGTTTTCCTTTCAGTCGTCTCCTAGTATTCGTAAGTTTCATGATGGACCAAGGAGAACCAGGCAAAGATCTGCCGATATTGGAGCAGACGCGGGAGGCTGATCCCCACGAGACAGAGAGCTCCAAGAAGATGGAGGCAACCACCGAGCCGACCCCAGATACGCTCACGGCCACTACTGAGATGGTCAATGCCCCGTTTGAGGTTACATCCCCCATGGCACTGTAGGAGCAGTTTTCCCCCTTCGAGGATGTGTCCCCCCCGCTGAGCTGCCCAAGGTGATTTCCTTCTTTGCCGATCTCGATTGTGGTTTTTCATCTAAGTATGTGGTGATTTTTTGTAGAAAAGGAAGTATGTGGTGATTAATAATGCAAACTTTTATTAGCTTCGATGCCATGCTATACATAGTGGTTTAAATAACTTGTGGTTCTTATACTGAAAAGTAATTCAGAATTTGTTTCTGTTTCAATTAGAGCCTTGATGCAGAGAAGGATTGTGTGGTTGTGCATGTCACTCGCTATGAGGCGGACGACCTGAATATACGCACTGGGAAAACAGAGTTCTTAGGCTGTTGGATCCTGGAAGCCATTTGCGGTTATACCAATGAAGAGTTGTATTCCAGCCTCACTGTTGTCAGGCGTGTTGTCCAGGGTGTACTGAAGCACAAGAAGTTCAAAGCTACCCTTTCGTTTGTGAGGCATACTGTTCTTGTCAAGCTTACGCAGGAAGATGACGTGGCATGCCTCCACAAACAAGTTTATCAGTGGCAAGGCCACAAGGTTGTCTTCGTGAAGGTTCACAGGATTGAGCTGCTGCGGGATGTCCTCGATGATGTTCATGGCAAGGTCCATCTTGTGTCCAACCCATATTAGATCGAGGCATGAAATAGTTGCCCCAGCTAGTGTTTAATAGTAGTTTGGATTGTGTCTAATTATCCGGACCTTGCCTGTTATCGACCCCTCTGGGGCTAGTGCTCTGTTTGAATCCGTCTATGGGAACTGCTGCTACTTTTGTGTGCCCGTGAATCATGTGAGAACCATCATAATTGTTGCCGAAACAGATGCGTCCTCACTAGTTTTTTCATGAATATGGCATGGTAAGGCATAAGTTGTCACGGTTTATCATATGAGCAGTGTGTGTTTTGATGAAATAGAGCACTCATTCGGGAACCGTGCGCCGATGTATACATAAGTACTTGTAAACACTGTTGGTGCTACCCACTTGTAAGCAGTTGTGCAAAACACGTCACATTGGCTCAGCTCGCTTCAACACTAGGCTATCGACTAGCTAACAATCAACAATCTGATGTCTGACATATAAGCAACTACTATGTATCTTGTTACAGAGGTTCATGCAGTTAATTGAGGCCACAATGTAATAAATTCCAAACGTTCACACGCTAGTCCAGCGCTCATGTGGAACACTCACAATTAAACTCGTCTTCATAAAAATCTTGAAAAGCATAAGTTAAGCAATTTTATACATCTCAATGATTCATAGAACATAACAAACATATACTAGTTCACAGCAAAAGACAAAGTTGTGAGAAGGTTTACAAATCAGGAAAAAACAAGCAAGGCTTCTCTGAGCAAAGGGCCTCCCGGCAGGCTTAAATTTCCTGGAGTTCACTTTGGTTTTTTCTTGTTGCCACCATCCAGGGTTAGGTTCTCTCATTCCAGAATGCTGAACTGAACCATGCAATGTACTGACCAGCTGAAATGCTTGTGCATTCCACTAAATTTAAGCACCGCTATATGCAGAAATAAGCAGACCACAATGCCTCTTGTCCGCGCACCTGTCCAAAAAACCGCCGTGCAGCCATGCCAACTAGTCCTCGGTCCATGGATGAACTGGTAGAAAGTGCATTCCGGAGTAGGATGCAATTGTTTTCGCTTGTCCCTGCACTGCAATCAGGAAGTAAAACGTACGAATCAGCTTCTTTTAGATTGCGTTGGTCATTCTACCTTAGTTACTACCAATGTAGGGATACCTTGAAGACGGGAGGTTAGACGACGGCAACGAGGGATATCCATCTCATTTTGCGCAGTTGTACCAAAACTAAGGTGTGTGCTTTTGATTGCACGGATAGAAACTATACGAAGACAGACATCCCAAAACGATATGGAGACAGACATCCCTGTTTGCGCCAATACGAAATACGGTTATTTAAACAGTGACACATATTACTACTTTCCCACGTTTCCTCTTAGAACCAAGTCCTATATTCATGCTACAACTTTCCCACTTTCTTCCCTATTTGAACCAATGCTTTGAGTTCACTGTATGAACTAGCTTTACTTCTAATAATAGTAGAAGTCTAGGTGGCTTTGTAACAGCGGACGAAAGTAGAAAAGGATCCACACGAAGGGGGAAGAGCTGGGGCAGTAGAGCAAGGCAGGTTTCGAAGGAATATATACCTGAGGGTCGTCGTCATGTGGCAAAGACGACGTCGGGAGGCCGCATCTTGGCCACAATACCGCAGGGAGGAAGAAGGGGTCGGAGGCCCTCCCGAGCCGGCGCTCTCTCAGAGGGAACAGCACGGCTGCCGATCAGGACGTGCGGGCAGCCTTTGGTCTCCTCCCTCACCGCCGACAACAGCGTGAACGATGCACCTACACCCCTTGCCCCAGTCGAGGTTGTCTGGCCGGATTTGTGACGAGCCGTGAGCTGAGAGAGAGAGTGTGGCCACCTATGTCTTGCTTAGATCTGGAGAGCATGAGAGAGTGAACGAGAGGAACCCTAGTAAAGCAAGCGCTAAGGCTCCTGCTTTTATATATAGTGGAGTGATTTTGTTGTACCGGCTTCAAAATAATGCGCTCCTACATGTACCCGCGAGTGGGTGTGAGAGAACTAGTGCATGCGTGCACCGCTTCTCTTCGTGAGAGTACAACATATACTATGCCCAAAGAATGTTCGCCGCGAGAGTAATAGTATAAGTGTGTGACGTGTGAGCTAAAATAAAATGTTCGCGCCGTCTTTCGTTTTTTAGAAGTTCTGAGGGTAGGGTGTGAAGAGCACATATGTGCATGACGTCTACCTGCAGATAGAGGATGGGTGCGACGTGCGGGTCTGTGAAAGGACTCGGGAGTCGTGACTCGTGAGGGTGCGTGTGCGTGAGAGAGAGGGGGCACGTATCAATGCAATGCATGTGTCCATAAATCATTATCCGACAAACGTTAGCCACAAGCCTTTTCCTGATGAACGCCGTAAGAACCGTTAGATCGGCATCCGACAGTGTCAGTTTTGCCATGTCATTTAATAGATCAGCCACTTCTCCTACACACAAATCTTCCACGTGAGTATTAGCAACTGCCGTATGCTCCTTCCATTCCGAAATGCAGTGCATATAGCTTTATTGAAAATTAGAACCTCGCAAACTTTTACCGAGTTTTAGTGTACCAAATTGCACATGTAGAATACCCTGTATATATCATTTCATTCATCTTCTATAGGTAACTATAAAGATGGGTGAGGAGTCTACAAAGAAAGACCATCGTATCACCCGCAGCAATTTCAACCATCCTTTAGTGTCGAGGAATATCATAGGAACTCTATATGATATGATTTTTATAGGATTTTTTCCTTTAGAGCCAATTGGTTCATAGGAATAGATTCATATACTCTACATTTCAAAGGAAATAAACATGATATCATTTCTATAGCTTTAGAGCCACTTGGTTCATATGAATGGATTCCTATACTCCCTTAATTTCAAAGGAAAATAAACATTAGCGTATATTCAATAGAAAAGTTCCTATGATATGAACCAAATTACATCTCTTTACTAATCCCTCCTCATAGGAATTGAGATACATGTCATCTCTAGATTCAATAGAAAATTTCCTATAATGTGAACCAAATGACATCTCTTTTCCAATCCCTACTCATAGGAATTGAGATGCTCCATGTCATCTCTTTTCCTACAACTTCCACGTATGCATCTTCTATTCCTAAATAGATAGTACAACCCACTAGTAGCTTTTTTCCAAAACATGCAACTATGGCAAAAGAACTATATAGTGTGCCAATAACTTTGAAAGATGGTCGCTGGATGGAGCTAACTCGACAGTGCAGATATGGGCAAATCCGAGCACTACTGGCCATTGGATATCATCAACATTCCACCAGATCTGCCACATGTACAATTTAGAAGACTCTGTTGTTGAACTTAAGCATAATGCACAAACCTCAAAACACAAGCACTTCTCCTTTGTTCTAGAATCTTCTGTATCATAATTGATTATTTTTTTCTAAATGAATTGCCATTATTTGTTTTTTACTTTATGATTTACAATGCACAACCCCACGAATCCTAACGTTTTTATAAAACTAATTGATTTTGAATGAGATGAACTATAGGAACTAAATGAACATCTACATCATGCATATATGACTCAAAGCTTTACATGCTATAGTGTGTATTTATTCATAATTTGGTTTCGAAATCTCATGCGTTCAATACATGTGTACCTTACTAGTTTTGAGTAGAGTAGCAAATTTCACGCTGCCCCGGGTATATCAAAAAGCAGGGCCCATGCATCATTGCCTTTCGGTCGAACCTACGTCCACAATTTTTTGTATGTGCTATATCTCCACTGGTCCCCGAACCCAAAATGCTGCCTCATTCCCGTAAAACCAAGGGCCCACACATATTTAAGGCGTCGACTCGATCACTCGAACCCGTTTACTACGACGTGGTCCCACACGTCGTAGTACTCCTACAAACCCTACCGCCGCACTCATCATCGGTTTTCTTCAAGAGGACGAGGGAGAAGACGATTTGTAGTGGAGGCGCTTTCAAAAAAAGGATCTGTAGTGGAGACCCCTACCCTAGGGTGCCCTAGGTAGCTGTCGCATGCATCATTGTTTTCTCTTTTCTTTATGCTCTTGCGCGCTAGAGTGAAATGATGGTTGCTTCGTCCATCCAGCTTAATGCGGGAAAGGTGGGGCTTTGTGATTTGACCCCTCATCGCTCATTTTCTACTACTACGACGCTACGGCCGGGTGCCTCCAATTCCAACCGCTGCTCCGAACTGTAATTTGGTGCATCGCACGTGGAACAAGACGGTGGATGAGCCACATGTCTGCCAAAGGGGCCTTGTTAAGTGTGTTGCCATTTCGTGTGCGGACTAACCCTGCTTGAGTTGCTACGCCAACACGACAGGAGCAGCCTACCCCTTGGTTTTGCTCCTTGGTGAATCTCGACTATATTGATCTAAAAAGATACGTGCTAAACTACCCTCTCCGTCTCGGTTTTTTATTTGTAGGCGTCTCGGTTTATAAGGCCTGCACGTAGTTCTAGGTCATCCATTTGACTAACTAAATATGAGTTACTATGTCACAAAAAGTATATCATTGGATTCTTATTGGTTGATATGTGAAGAAACAAGAAACGAGGTAGAAGTTAATGCACCGCGCCTTAGTATTGTGGGATTATTTGGTTTTCGTAAGATGAAGTGCGTTTGGTTGCAAGGGTGGTCATGAATGGGTTTGGATCGTTCAGAAAATAGACATGTTTGGTTATAAAGCACATGAATGGTCCGAGTCAAAAAAAAGAGAATATGCCTTGAAGATGCTGAACCATTCCACCCAACCAAATCGGTCAAATCAAATGGCCATCCTTTGCATGCATGACTATGTGAGCATGACTGGTGGTCCCGTCTTAAATAATTAGCTCATCTCTTATATTCAGCCAAACACATGAATTGAATGGTCCAAATCCATTCATACGATACCTTCAACCAAACGCATCCGACGGAGGGAGTAGTTGTATTTCAAAGTCGAGGGCGGGGCTTTTCCTGCACGGTAGGCGGGGCAATTCTGCCTAGTCGGTTCGACAGAGACGCGAGAAGACGAGGGAGTAGGCTGCTGCAAACGTAGGGCTGTGTGATTTGACAGCAAGTTACTGCTGGACAGGTGGGGACCCGTGATTTGACTTGCCATTATCATTTTAACTGCGGCGCTACGACCGGCGTGAGTCTCCCGATTCCTGACCACCTCCATACAGGTGCCTCTCCCAATGCTCCACCATGTAGTAGTAGAGGCTGGCTCTTGCATGAGAGCCCACTTCTCCACTTTTTCCTTGCCTCTCTTTCCTCCACATATGCAAAAATGCCATGTAAAGCGCACCCTCCGTCTAGGTGTGTAAGTCATCTTACGAAAATCAAATAATCCCAAAACACTTAGGTGCGGTGCATTAACTTCTACCTCGTTTCTTGTTTCTTGACATATCAACCGATAAAAGATAAAGGGTGTGCATGCTTTTAATGACTTGAGACTATCAAACACGACATGCAGTGGTTAGTTCATTGCATGCAATACTATTAATTAGCAAATAAACGCTAATGTTTCCCGTTTTCTCCTCCTCCTTGGTGACGGTGCACAGCCTAAGATGGTATTGTACTTACTTGCTCCTATAGGTGCTTAAGCTTGCCACATAGGCATAAAGTCTGATGTGGCAAGTTAATCAAGAAGAGAGAGAGACTAGTTTGGTGACCCAAGGAAGAAACGGTGCTAAGCGGGTGTACCTAGGTGAAAAGACAATTTTGAGTCTATAGCTAATTAAATGAAGCAAACTTAGCAACACCATTTCATTGGAAGAGGTCACTCCTTGGCAAATGCAATAAATACTAGTACTCCTTGTGTCCCAATATATAAGAACGTTTTTGACACTACACTAGCTAGTGTAAAAAACGTTCTTATATTATGGGACAGAGGGAGTACGAACAAAGAGATAGAGAGGAGTAAAAAAAATACACTTATAGCCAACGTTATAGCCAACCTTGTTGTAGTATGAGTGACTAAGTGATGACTATGTATGACATGCCAACATCAGATAGCCTAACGCATCGTGTTAAATCTCCAAGGGCGCGAACACGCGAGCGACGCGACGGTCGTGGTAGGCGCGACCATGATACGGGCTGCTGGCAGCCCTTGGATCTGAGATCAAACGGTCGCATGCTATGTTGTTGAAAATTTTAAGAATAACCCTCCAGGATAGGATATTCACCCATAGGTCTAGAATCACGCCATGCAACCGCTCGATCTCAGATCCAAGGGCTCTCGGAAGCCCGTATCATGGGAGAATGGAAAGCCACTACCCTGCCGTTCGCACGCTGGCAGTTTGCTCCTACTCTTTCCCGCACGTCCTTTAATACTACGGTGGTTCGCTGCTAGTCGTCCCGTCCATTCACATTACGGCAGTTCCACTAATCCTAACCCTCCTCCCAAATCCATGGCGTCCCAAATCTCCCCGATCGGCAGTGAGTACAAGGTTAGAACCATCACCAGCAGTGAGTTCGACGTCATCTACACCCGTACTTCTGCGACGGTGAAAGGATGCCTTTCTTGCTTCAGACGCATGTTCGAAAACTCACATGATGAGTGAGTCGCTGGGCTAGATGTTGAGTACACCACAGTCCTCGGACGAGAGAAGGATCTAAAGGACGAAGTGAGGAAGAAGCCCGCCGTGATCCAGGTTTGCGTACATAACATTTGCTTGGTCTACCACATATGCCATGCTGACGTTGAGTGCCAGGATTTTAAGAACTTCCTCGAGGACAAAACAGTCAAATTCGTTACAGTAGACTTTAAGAACGACAAAGAAGTCCTGCGTTGGATAGGCCTCGTTGTAGGCAACCCCTTCGACCTCCAGAAGAATTGGCTGGTGCCCTCTCGTCAGCCCTCAATGCTAACCCTGGCAGGAGCCATGGTTCATCCTTCGTACCGCAAACTGGAGAAACCTCATTACACATTTCATCGTCATGCATGGCAGCGGAATGTGCTAGATATAGACCACATCCAGTACGCTGCAATGGATGGCTACCTTTGTTTCAATATCTACAAGGGTTGGATGAAGAGCAACAGCCAAGTTGGCGGTTCAAGCAAAGAAGTATCGGCCAAGAGGAAGAGGGACAAGGACGAAGTCGAGGACGTGGAAGAGGACTCCGATTAAGGTGGCAGTGTCGTTGCTCATGGCGGTTCTAAACTTGTAATGTAGTGTCTACCGGATTAGTTGCATAATTTAATTTCAGGTGTGCTTAGTTTAATTTGAGGGGTGTGTTGTGCTGAGCCCCCAGCAGAACTATGTTATGTTTCTTCTCGTTACTTTAACTCTTCAGTATGTACATACTAGTACTAGTATTTCTTTAATAGAATTTAGCACCCCAATTAAGCACGTACTAGCTTTTTTAATAGTACTATATGCATAATTTGGCGACGAGTGCTCTCTATATGTACCACCTTTTTTTAAAATTTCAATTTTTGCTCCATGGCGCAATCCATCGATAGTGGAGTACTACTGTACAAAAGTATACATTTTTTAAAAGGCTAGCGTACTGTACATCATATATATATATATATATATATATATATATATATATATAGCCAGTTAAATTCTCAACCTAGAACGACGTGCAAGCCATGTAGTAAACCGATCCAGAGGAAGTATAGTAAAAATGAGGTGATTTTACCCAGTGATCGGCGGGGGAGCATGGCCTGTCATGCGGTCCCACGTGTCATGATGTACCAAGGCGATGCGCATGTCCCTCTTGAGGTAGAAGCAATACTAGTACGTGGTTTGAGATGATGTCCAACCGAAGTGTGAAATAATGGTTGCTTCATCCGTCTGCGAAAGTGCGGCATTGTGATTTGATGTCTCATTGCTCATTACTAACACTGGGCCGGTACGAGTGGGGTGTGTCCCCCTGCTGTTCTGCACTGTTATATCGTGCTTGACACGTCGACCCGGTTGCTATATGTCCCACATGTCGGCGACAGGAAGTACAGAATTCTTGAAAGGGAGCGTCGACGGAGGAGTATACTACATAATTCATGAAAGGGAGCGACTTAGTTTTGGAAAAATCTGTTTTTACGGAGTACGTACCCACCAGGGTTTATTGGGCTCATCTAAAAAACATTCATTTTAGGGAGTAGTAGTACCATTACATGTTGGATTTCGAGGTGCGTTAGATCGCCCGATGCAAGCAGTGTCAAGAAGAAACTAACCAATGCACGTACAAGTTCATGGAAATTTAGTGGTCATTCATGCATTCGTTCTAATTAATGCCTCGGTAAACATAACTTCTTGAGAAAAACGAGGGTACTGTGCAAACTATGAAATTAAGTCGACCACTCACCGTCTACCTTGGTTGGAGAGATTTTGAAATTGAGCCATAAACTGGTAAGGAGGGAGTAGTAACTTTTGTCTCGATTACTATTTGTGGCCTTGTATAAATGCAAAATGTATTTTTTATAGTGGCCTTTTATAAGTAAATAGAGGGAGTAATAACCAAAGTACGTAGTAGGGACGAGGAGTAAACAGAGGGAGTAGTAAAATTTTCTCCTCGTGCTGCGAGCCACCGCGTGCATGGGCGAGGGAGCGGGCGTAAAGGCGTACAGTAGTACTCCAGCTTCACCTCATCCTACGAGCCACCGTGCCCGCGGGCGGGGGAGATGGCGTACTAAGCAAGTTTCTCCTTGTTCTCTGAGTTGACGGGACACATCAAAAGTACTCCAGTGTATAGAGCCTTTCCTGTAAGGTAGGCCCCACAAGGTTTGCCTCTTTTTTTAATTTAACATAACGCGTCAAGTTGCAATTTGTTTGTTCACCCGTGGTAGACGATCCTCCCTCCACCAAATGGACAACCAGTACACGTGCCAAATTACCACGTGGGCTTCCTTTTTCATACAGAAATGATCTCCACCGTGTACACACGCGGGTGTGGTTGGGAAAGAGACGGGAGTACGTGCGCCGTGCGTGCACCTCTTCTCTTCATGCACGTCCCCCACCTATGTGGGTTTGTGTGAGAGAGATACAAACCTAGACATAATGCACCGTCCATCCCCATGCCTCTGCCCAGTCCGACCACCAGTCACCACCACGGCACCACGCCCCACTCCTCATCACCTTATCTCTCATATTTCTCCCTCCATTTTTATATACAAGGGGCCACTATCAAAATTACAATTTGCAGATATACAAGGCCACTAACACTAATCGATGCAATATTAATGGTGTTTGCCTCGTGGTACTAGCAAAGGAGGACATTAATTATCCCTTGCATGCATGCGGGAGTTTGTAAAAAAATGCATCTTGATGTTCCGTGCAATGCACGGGCATCTTGCTAGTCCATGAAAATAACACATGGCAAAATCCACGGCGAATGAAGGATTTGAATCTGTTGGGAGGGGCTATTTGGATCTTGCCCGGGGTAGCCAAAATATTGGCGAACCTTTTGTCCACCGGTGCCTTTGCCACCGATGAATGAGGAACGACTCGGGTGATCATGGTGTCATGCATCCTCCAGCGCGCACATTGGAGACGAGCTCGCATGAGCTGTGTTTTTTTGTCCCACAACGCCGCCCGAGCCGCCCACAGACTGACCGGCGACCCGCAAATTATGCCATCCAACCATAGCCGCACACATTATGATAGCAACTCAACCAATCGGACGAAATTCATGCAAACACGTAGACAAACTGATACTCATTCACGCAACCACCGGAGTATTTCATATAAACAACGATGGAAATCATATAAAATACCGGATTTTCACACAAACATGACGGATTTCATTACATTCAAATGAACTACGCAGTGCTAGTTCTGGACAGCACAGGTATATAATACATGGCCTAAATGGTCGCCCGCCGATCAATTTGTGTTCCTCATGTCCGGCAGCATGATCACCGGACTGCTGGGAGCCCCAGAGGTATATGCTTCAGCGCAAAGGACGGCTCGCTTCTCCACTGCCCAACTGATATCATTGGCTGGTGCCGAAGATGATGGTGGCTGGCACCGGTTCGAGTTCATCACCGACCACTACTTCGCCATGGCCGGCGCTGGCTCGAGTTCATCCTAACATTGACCTCTTCCACGGAGCCCATGCGGGGTCGATGATGGTCCTCGCAACAAAAGGATCCGGCAAGACACCTGTTGTGTACGCCGACGTCGCCTCCGCGGTGGCCTTCATGGGACCCAAGCGGCGGCGGCCTCCCATGTTCTACTTCTCCTCGATGATGGCGGCGGACGCGGAGGCGCTGGCCACCGAGTCGTCGCTCTTCGCGCACACGGCTTCTGTCGCTGCTTGCATGGTGCGGCCGCCGGCATGGGAGTCTCGGCCACAGAAACGGGGGACGCGGTACGAGGTGGCGGCGTGGACGGCAGCAACGACGCCCGTCCGCTGCTCCTCATCGAGCTGGCCTGGTGCGGCGAGTTGCTGAACCGCGCGCCGGCTTGGGGCGGCAACTGGCTTCGTCAGGCGAGGGGAGCTATGTGGATCAGCGAGTTGCATATCTCGTATCCGATGGGCTACCCAGCCGGCTTGGATGCGGAATAACTACTCTTCGTAAGCCATTGTAAGAGTGGACAAAATGGTGGAGGAGATGGGGGAGCGGCGGAGGTGTGCAATTCTTGGCCGGCGTTTGGCCTCGTTTAAATAGGAGATTAAATAGACGGCGGATGGGAGGAGCTCGGCCGGCGTTGCGTTTAACGCCGGCCCGGTCATGAACGGACGTGTGTCCAGAGTGGGTTTCTCGGCTTCCACACGGGCGGGTTTCATGGAGGCGTTTGAATGCGGCACGGAGGCGTGTTCAGCCGGGTGTGCCGCGAGTGGCGCCCTCGACTCCAACCTAGGACACTACACCGTTCTTCCACTGACGTGTGGGCTCTTTGGGTGCATGGCCTGCATGTCAGTGACCCAACGCAGGCAGCGCACAGCAGAGGAACCTTTGGTGGGCTAGGGCGGTCAGAAGCGGGCATTTCATAAACCAATGATTGTTCATTGAGTGTGACGTCATCTTTTTCATGTAGTTAAGTGTGTGTCTTGCGTCGTGTGCTGTGTGCATGTAGGCGTGCGAGTGTTGCTTGCGGGCAAGGGTGCATTTCAGTGTTGCATGCATGGGTGCGTACGTGCAAGGGTGCATTTCAGTGTTGCATGCATGGGTGCGTACATGCGTGTGTTCGTGAGTGCATGTGTACGTGTCAGTGTTGCACGCTAGCATGCGTGCGTGTGTACGTGCAGTGTTGCACGCGTACATGCGTGTGTGTCTTGCGTGCGTGCATGTCTACGTGCGGGGTGAGGCTACATGTCAGTCGACTGACTTTTTCATCTCTGGTCATTAGATTTTCCAGCCGTTGGATACGAAATCAAGGGCCTCCAGTTTATCATCAAACTCCACCCCCCCGAGCCGCTAGCCACCACCGGCCGAACCGCCCGCCCCCGCGGCCCGCGGCCGGCCCGCCCTCCCCGAAACCACTCCCCATCGCCGCTCCGCCGCCGCACCTTCGAGAGAGTGGGCCAGCATATATGATCGTGAGATTTTACGAAGTCACCATAGGTGCCTCGTAGTCGAGTGGAACATCTCCTCCCACTGAAGGTACATCGCCGAAAAATACTGAAATTAACACAAGATAAATGCGAGCACCGGGACTTTAACCTTGGTGGGCTTGAGAAACCACTGTCCTCTAACCATGCAACCACATGTTGGTTAGCACGACGAAATGTATGTGGTGACCGTTATGAGCTTATTCTGAAGTCCAGTGATCATATCGTGCTTTCACTTCAAATACAATGATCGTAAGTGTCGTCAACAAAATACGGAGCACGCATCAAATGCAAAGTCCCTCAGTGTCATCAACAAAATATGGAGACGTATCGTGAGCTAGATACCGTTGTACTATTGTATATGCTTATTTTCTTAGTGGCCGATTGCGTGTGTGGTGTGGTGGGCACATCATTTCTAGTTGTGGTGGGTTAACATGAAGACTCATGGGTTGGTTCCATCCTGCGCCACATATAGGTTGGACCGAGACGTGTTATACGGAGACCCATGTGGAGGACTCGGCGTACAACACGAAGCTACCAGAGTCATGGAGGACTCTATCCCCACTGGTGATAAGCCGACTATATATGATTTGTAACCCTAGGCCCTTAGTATGTTATACAAGCTTGGGGGCTAGTTCGTCGATAGTATACACACACGCACAATGCCTGGTATTCACGTGTACTTTGTACACACCCCTAACACTAATATACAGTACCAGGAGTAGGCTCTTTCTTCAACTGCAAGGGTCCGATCCGAACTAGGGTAAAACTTTGCCTCGTATTACCATCCAGCCTAACA